>NC_086202.1:1805000-1907500 GCF_035770615.1 Melospiza melodia melodia
GACAAAGAAAGGAATTCAGAGAGAATATTTGGGGAGCACAGAAAAATGTTTGTGACAAGTAAAAACTGATGTCATGGAGTATTAACCTAATGAAGTAATTCCTGTGAATCCCTGAACTTATGAAAAGAAAATCATAGGATGTTTAACAGTTGGAATGAGGTGACATACATACAAGATGGTTTTTAATATGTGACTTAAAAAAAATAAAAATGACCCAGTAGAGCTTTATTTCTCCAGAAGACCCATTGCTGGGTTTTTTGGATCAACCTGTGTGTTGTCAATGCCCTTAACACTCACCAGGGCACTGAACAAAAGTAAAGGCCTTAAATTAGCAAGACCATATGATTTATTGTCGATTTTCACACATACAAAATGCTGTTCAGAAAAAAAAAAAAAGGGAAAAAAATTAAGTTCTTAGAGTATAAAGCACATGACAGTATAAACATGTTAGAAACATGAATTCTGGAGCAAGCATGATGTGATGAAATGTCCAGGTGGATGACAAAACATCTGAGTGATAAAAACCTGCCTTGACTATACCAGCGTGACTGCTTTTGTCCATCTGTACCTTCACCCACACAACTCAACTGGGATGTGCCAGGGCCCCATCAGCCAAATCCAGTTCTCAAATGGAAACGTTGCTAAGGTGGGGCCTTATATCTCATACCCAGATTTTCTTCTCTGTGTTTGAGCCACTGGGTTGTGAATGATTGTACAAATCTTTGGAGTCATGCATGGCCAAAGTACCAAAATGCTCCCTCCTGGTCCTGCTGCTGGCTGGTTTGGGTTCCTGTTTGTGATGCAGCAAACTGGGGCTCTTCCCTGCTTGGAAACACTTACAGCTGCCCACTGTGATGGTTTAAAATCTGACATGAAACAACATCTGGGCAGCAGCTATGAAATTATTTACGAATTTTGAATATCCTTAGGATGCAGGGCTGAGCTGTGGGCTCTGGGCATCTGTGCCCCTGTCCATAATCCATAGACTCTGCCTTCCTGGAACCTATGCATTAGTGGGGAGAGGAGAATAGTCAGATAAACCCAGTGAGGAAAATCCCACCCTGTGAGCGTGTTGTATATACTGTTACTTTGGGCTTTGGAGGGCATTTCTGTGAGCAGAACAAAAAAACACTGCACAGCTGTGATTGCAAGGCAGTCTATTATCTGCATTATCTCTCCTTAGGATGGGCAGGAATTCTTCATTTCATGCATCATTTAAAACTTGCTACAGTGATCCCACAAAGTCAGTAACGATGCTAAGTACAAAACTTTAATGGTGTTGCTGTTCAGACACAAGGCACCAAACTCATTTCCCTGCAAGCTGCAGCATTGGCTGATACCAGCAGTCACTTGAAATATTGCAATCAGCCCAACGCTCAGGCGAACCCAACCAGAGCTGCCAGTGCAACCTCAGAATTTCCCTGTTTTCCACGCTTAGGTGTGATTTATAACCTGATGAAGTCTTATCTCCCCAGCCTACTGCCATAGGCTAATAGTCTGTAACAAAGCTCAGCCTCAAAAATGTCTAACATAATGCAAGAGGGGGAAATGACAGCAGAGGAAGTTGGTGGGAGCCTTTCCTAAGGGTGTCTGCCTTGGAGAACCTGGGGGCTCTTGTGGATCAGAACCCAGGAGAGCAGGGGACAACCACGCTGAGCCTTTGCTGTGCCTGCTGTGCCTCCCCTGCCACAGAGGTGCCCGTGAAGCATGCAAGGAGACACACTGCCCTCTGCCAACCCAAGGCAAACACTGCTGCCTTCCCTCCAGCAGCCCGGCCAGAGCCAGCCCTGACAGCCAGGATGGAGCTCAGAGACTCCTGTGCAAGGCTGATCCCAGCAACTGGGCCCCGATGCCACATTTGGGGTGAGCGGGAGCAAATCCCTGCTGCTCCGGAGCTGAGCAGTGTGGGGAGCATCACCTCAGCACTGCTGTCCTCTGCCCTCAGACAGAACAGCAGAATTGAGCACGTTTTCATGGAGCACCACGTCCAAGGTGCAAATTTCTCCAGAAAACGCCATCTCAGGCTACCAGAGGGCAGGAATTGGTAATCTTAAAGGTCTTTTCCAACCTAAATGATTCCATGATTCTATTCCTCCTGCCAGCAGAGTTACTTTGAATAAAACACTGGTTGTAGATTGGCACTGCTCCATTGAGACCTAAATTTTCTTCCCTTCCATGGAGCACTGCAGTATTTCAGTGGTGAGCTGTCTTTTCAATAACTGCTAAGGAACTGCTGCCCTTTGTCAAAAGATTGCCCAAATTGCTCCAGGTTTCTGTTTGGTCTGTGCTGCTCCACGACTTCCTCACCCACCAGGGACCAGCTGTGACCCAAGAATTAAAGGAGAGGGGTGGACAGAAGGAAGTTTTGGCTCCCAGCTTTCCCAGCTTGGATTTCAGTTCCCTAAACCACCTCGAACAAGTGTTATTTCCACTTCTCCAGTCTTCTTCTCATACATGGGAGGAGTGGAGCAAGAGCTCACAGCCGTTAAATAAACGCATTTGTTGGATAAAGGCAATATTAAATACAAAGTGTTAATAGTTTTATTAACTGAGCAGCTTCACTACACCCCAGAATGTTTGGCCTTTGGTGTCTCCGGCCAGAAAAGCCCCAGGTGTGAGAATACAGGGAATGCCAAGAGAATCTGGGGACTGAGATGAGCCAAATGCTCTGTTTGAAAGCCTGTGGCTCACTGCACCTCTCAGTGTCCACGTGCTGCGGGAGCACAGAGGCAAATCACCTCCACTCTTTGTTCCTCAGGTTGCCTATCCATAAAATGGGGATAAATAGTGGCATGGGAAGCTTGTCTTTTGCAAACTTTAATTTATTAATGCCTGAATAATGCTTTCAGGTCCGATGGAAGATGTTGTGTAATTATAATAAATAGATATTGACTTCAAAGAGTCTCTGTAGATCTGGGCTTTTTGATCCCATTCTAAAACTGTAATTATCCCTATCCCATAGGCTTAAATATAAAATTATATGAGTGCAGATTTTCATCTGTATTCTGCTGTTGCGTGGTTGCACATTTTCCAGAGGAGGTGGTAGGATATGGGCCCTCAGACAATCATAAGGGAGGATGGCTGTGTTTTTACTGAGGAATGTGGAATTTCTGGGATGCACTGGGGCAGCACAGTTGTGGGGTTGCATGGGAGGCCGTGCTCATCTGGGACAGCTCCAAACACATCTTGAGCGCCCCTCTGATGCCCCAGTTTGTAAATAATTAATTAATGAGTGGTCAATGCCCTCATCTGGGACAATGAGGCTCTGGCTGAGGGTGATCCCATCCCCAGACATTGACCTGCACACCTCAGCACAGTGGCAAACACCACAAAAATCCCTGCAGGTCAGACACTGTATTCCTAACATCCATTTACTCTTTTAAAATGTTGTCCTTTTATACTCTTATCAAGCGAAAGAGGCCAAACAGATTTTTCCCTCTACTCATTTTAATAAAATTGGCTTCCAGGCTGCGATGTCGGATGCCAAAATTCAACCTGGAAATGCTGGCAGCCTCATCACTCCAGCGACGCCAGCAGTGGTGTTGCAATTATCAGTTGATCTTCTGTTTAAATACAACCCAGCGTGTGAGCTGAATACAGACAGGTTAGAAAAAAAGCTGTGAAAAAGGGAAAAAAAATCCTGAACAATTCTAAAACGGGCTGGAGTTATAACATACAAATTGTTTGCTCAGCTAAAATGTGCTAAACCAAAACAAATTAAATGTAGCAGAGAATACGATAGCAGAAGGGTGAAAGTCATTTCAACAAAAGTAAAAAGAATTGGCGTTTCCTTCCAGTCATCTGCATGGCTTTGGTTACCCAGACAGATGGAAAATTGTGTAAAAAAAGGAAGAAATTGCCATCAGAAATTGCAATCAGATGCTGATATAGTAGAGGGCCACTTTGGGGGTCTTTTGCTTGCCCACTTGCTCCAGCCCTGGAATCCAGAAGTGCTGAGCTGCAGGTCTAGCTGGGACTGGATGTGCTGAAGAAATCCCAGCTCTCCGGCTGACCCCTCACCTGCAGCTTGGGCAGCATCTCCCAGTGAGCCACTGCCATAGGAATAACCCAAAAAACACTCCAAGGCATTTTTGGGCATGAATCAAACAAATAGCCAGTGGTGAAAAGTGATGCAAAGTTCTTGTGTGCTCTTGGTACAAAATGCAGGATTTTGACTGTGACCTTCCAGTACCTGAAGGAAAACCCCAGGAGAGAATGGAGAGGGACTTTTCCCAAGAGCTTATAGTGACAGGACAATGGGGAATAGCTTCAAACTGACAGGTTAAATGGGATATTATGACTTTTTTACTCTGTGGCCTTGGCACAGGTTACCCAGGAAAGCTGTGGCTGCTCCATCCCTAGAAGTGTTCAAGGCCAGGCTAGGCTTGGAGCACCCTGGGCTAGCAGAAGCTGTCCCTGTCCATGGCAGGGGTTGGAATCAGATGATTTTTAAGGTCCCTTCCAAACCAGGATGTTCTGTGATTCACTCATCTGGATGTGCATTTTGTATTTTATACCAAAATGATGTCTCCTGGATTTTCCTGCTTTCCTGAAGAATGGAAAGCACACAATAGATTGAGATGCTCAAAACCCTGAAGTGTCAAACGTGCCCTGCTGGACAGTGGCCAGGTGCCAACACCTTTCTGAAGGCAGCCCTGTCAGAATATTGGGAACAGAGAATGGGGAGCCAGAATGGAGCCATTTGAGATACCAGAGGAACAGGATTTCACAAGTCAGAGGAGTGCAGAGAGGGCAGCTGCTTTCACAATATTTAACACACTTGCTTTCATGCCACTTCCAGGCCAGATTTTGTCTAAAAAGAACTGTTAGACAGCTCCCCAAACTGCGATAAGAACTCGTAGCTCTAATATTCCAGTGCTAGCATCTGTTCTTTCTTAGGTTACCCCCTTAAATTTCTTTTTTTTTTTTTTTTTTCCAACTTGAAAACAAATCCAAACAGTCCTAAACTCTAACAAATTACCCAGCAGAGCATATGAGTGGTTACAGGTTTCCAGCTCCACTGGAAACACGCTGGTCTCCAAACTGCAGAGAGAATCCAACACTTCAAGCCCAGCTTTCCTGCCAAGACATGTGTCCAAAAAAACCCAGATGCCTTCAGTGTTTTATTACATGCAGCACTGAGCAGTTCAATGGCTCGCAGAGCAGTAGCCAGGAATATTGGGAAACTGCAGATGCAAACACATACACACACACAGAAATATGCAGGCCTGTGACTTTAGCACCGGTGAACATCGGCCGCGCTGAACATCGGCGTAGGAACTGCTTCCAAGCTGGGTTAACGTGGGATAAAAACAGATTGTTTCTTCACAGGCAAAGTCAGATCTGGTGCAACTTGATACAGCAGAACTTTGGAACTGAGTTAGGGGTGTTTAATAATGCCTACATGGTTTTATGCTCTCAGATTCAGGGTCAGAAGAAGGGGTAAAATAAAGTTTGGAGTGACCTCTGGGTAAGAGTTGAACAGACAAAGGAGATCTGGGATCATGGGAAGGGTTTTGGATGTGCCCACCAGTGTCCCACAGCATGTAACAATTAAAATTTCTTGTTCTAGTGCTCAGAAAAGGTGGAGATGTTGGTGGAGATCAGATTAACTCTGGAGCACAAATGTGAATTTTGCTGCTTCAATTATTTATTGTTTTTCTTCACTTACCTTGTTTTATATTTGATTCTCACTCACAGTTACCAAAACGTGACTTGACAACCACAACCATTCACAGAAGGACACAAATGCATGGAAGTTTACATGAAGCTATTATCAAGAAATCCAAAATCTCTGGGACTATTTAAAAAAAGAATTTTTAAAATTTTAAAAACTGAATAAACATGTCATAAACTTAACTAAGCATTTTTTTAATGTTATACAACCATGCATGAATTTTAGATTTTGTTCAATAATTATTCCATCCATGTGTATATTTAAAATATACACATGGAAAAGTATCAAGGGACTCATCCCTTAAGACACTTTATGTTTCTTGGGGATATCAATAAGAAGAATAAACCTCTGCTAGATAGATGTTGAGTTTATGGAAGAACTTAATAGATTATTAGTATTTAAACATCATTACTCCAATGGATGCATTGTTATATCTGAAGACAAATAAGTGCAGGCTGTTTTAAGAAAAATTGGATTTTTGACCTCCATCAGGGTGTTACTTCCCAACTCTGGAATCATCTCCAGAGAAGGCTGGCAGGGTAGGAAGGAGAATTTCAGAGACAGCACTGTTGTGTCCAGGGAAGGAGATGGGGATGAGCCCCTGACAAGGCAGCAGCAGGGTACGGGGTGTGGGAGTCTCATGATGCTCTGGAGGCTTGGGGAATGCTCATCTGATATTCACACTGTGCTCAGCTCTGGGGTTCCCGACATCAGAAAGTCATGGAGTGAGCCCAGAGGAGGCCATGGAGATGCTCCAAGGTCTGGAGCCCCTCTGGGGCCAGGCTGGGAGAGTTGAGGGTGCTCACTTGGAGAAGGGAACGCTCTAGAGAGACCTTAGAGCCCGTTCCAGTGCCTAAAGGGGCTTCAGGAGAGCTGGAGAAGGACTGGGGACAAGGCATGGAGGGACAGGACACAAGGAATGGCTTCCACTGCCGGAGGGCAGAAATGGATGGGAGATTGGGAATAAATGCTTCCTTGGGAGGGTGGGCAGGCCCTGGCACAGGTGCCCAGAGCAGCTGTGGCTGCCCCTGGATCCCTGGCAGTGCCCAAGGCCAGGTTGGACACTGGGCCTGGGACAGGGGAAAGTGTCCCTGCCATGGCAGGGAGTGAAACTTGATGGACTTCAAGGTCCCTTCCAACCCAAACCACTCCATGAGTGGATGTGCTGCCAGGGTTGGAAGTTCACAGTGATTTTCCTTGGCAATTTTCCTTTTTTCCCCCTCTTTCCTTTCACCAGTCCTTTTCACCCCGTTGCTGTCACTGTGCAATGTTTGCTCTCCATCCCTCCATCCAGCAGGATGGCATCGGGTTTCTCCAGTTAACTGCTGCCTCCTGGCCCTGCGTGCTTGGAATGCCGAGGGCTGAGCCTTGGAGACCACGCAGAGGCATTTGTGACTCCCAGGCTCTCATCACCGGCATTGTCAGGTTAATGACCTGCAAAGATCTGCACAAACACTGCGGCGGGACTTGCCAAAAGTGCTGGCACATTTTCCTTGGCCCCACAGCCTCGTATTAAGTTCACAGAGAGGGGCCAATGTGTGGATGCAAACCAAGGCCTGTGGTGGGAACCTGGGGACTGGAGAGCAAGGATGGTGACTCCTGAAGAGCTGCTGGGGGCCCTGGTGCCTTGAGTGGCCACAAAACCCTGTGAGGTCCCTGGGGAGACACCTGGGATCTCAACTCTGTCCCTGCTGAAAATACAAACTGGATTTCTGTCCGCTGCCAGCTCAACCCCTCTGCTGTGGCCTCTGGCTTCTTGGGCAGTTTTGCAGGAGGAATATTTTCCATTTGGCTCCCAGGCGTGAAGGAGCAAAGGGAAAGGTGAAATGGGGAAATAGGAGAGCCATCAGGGCAGCAGGAGTTGCCACGTTGGGTGGTCATCCAGCACCACCTGAGACACCCACCTCTGCAGGGAGAGGAACAAAGCTATCAGCCCCTGCCAGGACCAACCGCAAGGCTGATCTTCAATCATTTCCCAGACCAAACCTTCGGCCATGTGTTAGTTTTCAGCAGACAACACACACAAAAAAGTAAAATTTAGATAAAGGGACGGCTGGAAAATGCAGCTGATTAAAAGAGCCAGAATTCATGAGGTTTTCTTGTAAAGGAGGTGATAGAGAAGATGTGTGCTAATGTCTTTACAATTTGATGGGTGTTAAGGTCTTTGGAATGGGTCTTAATGTCTCTACCAACTTCAAGCAGCAGGTTTGCTTCAGAACCCAGTTTGGTTCTTGAAACCAACAAATGGGTCTACACAAACTTGAGTTTCTGAACTTTGGGATAAAATGCCAGGTTCCAGGGGGATATGGGGTAGGTGGTTCTGGAAGGCTGCATCTCCCTGGTACCTCACCAACAGGGAAGGGAAGAGGGCAAGATGTGGCTGGAAGTTTGGGATAAAGGAGGCTGCACCCTCCAAGACCTTGGGACAGAAAATCCCACAGGTATGTGCCCCAGTGGACTCTCTCCCTTTATTCAAATAATATTCCTCTGTCCCCTGTATGAACACTGGCTTTTCCTAGCGAGATTGTCCCTACACAGGGTTTCTGGAATTTCAGGTATTTTGCCAGAAGAGGCTCTCATTAAAGGATAGTTTGGTCCTTTGAGTGAATTAAGGGCTCTCCACTTACATGTGAAAAAATATCGTTATGAGTTTCTCTGGTGTTTATTCAAGCCCACATACAAGTTTGGAAGTTCCAGAGTCAGTGTGCCATGTCTCTTCCAAGTCCACAGTAACATCTCTCTCACTGCTAGTAGCTACAAATAAGAGTGAGAAAACTGTTCAGGTTTTTATCTGAGAGATTTTACCAGAGCTCCCAAGTGCTGCTTGCGGTGTCGGCTGGAGGTCAGAGCCTGAGGCAAGATTTGGGTTTGCTCTGTGACACAGAATCCCAGAACAGTTTGGGTTGGAAGGGATCTTAGGGAACACCTCATTCCATCGGCAGGGACACCTTCTACAGACCAGGTTGCTCAGAGCCCCATTCCAGCGTGGAAGGGAGGGAGGTCTGAGCTGCTCCTCGGTGTGTGTGCACACAAACTCTACATTTTCCACACTTTTCTGTGTTCATTTCAACAACCACTTCAGTGTGACTTTCTCCTCTTACTTATTTCCTGTTATGAACTTGGCCAAAATGAATTTGAAATACTTTCAGGGGGTTCTGGTATTTAGAGACTGGGCGCTGAACCACTTTGTGAAAATCAGTTTCCTTTGCAATGTTATTAACAAAAAGCTCAAGGCACTGCAAAAACTATCCAGGTATGTTCCCTTCAAGTTTGATTCAGCAAGAAATCCCTTTGAAAATCATCATATCTACTGTATTAGGCAGCAGTTGAAAAAAAGATATTATAAATATGTTTGGATGACAAGCATGTGTTTATAAATATGTATATTTATCTATTTGTCGCTCTATATAAAAATTTCTTCTTATGTTTTATATTGGGGAACAACTGTTTGGTTTGATATTAAATTATATTTAAGTTAGTAACGATTTAATTTCATCCTGAACAGTCTCTGATGCTGCTGTTGAATGCAAAGGCTTTCAATAAATTCACTGAGCTCTGTAAGGAACTTAAACCTGTACAATTTATCTGAATAACCTACTGCATTCAGAATATGACATTTACCTGGCTTTAAAGACTCTTCTTTCAACTTTTTAAAATCTATGTGCTAATCAAGCCTTTTGGTTTTCATAACTTGAAAATTGGTAGAAAGCTGCATGATTCATTTTGAGACTATTTCGTTCTTTGTTTTATTATATGAGACAGGTCAATGCTTCATTTGCTTGTATTTGAAGAGGGTTTCTTTAGAAACTGCCTTTTATTTTAGTAAACATTGACAATTTTATTTCTTCAGCTCCTTGAAAAACCACTTCATGTGTACTCATGTAAAGAATGCCTCCTCCAAATGGCTGGCACAATCCTGCATTGATTAGAGAGGAAATTGAGATTAAAAGAGAAACCTGCCAGAGAATTATCTGTAAATAAAAGCACATTTAGCACTGCGCTGGTGCTCCTTGGAAAGCAATCCCTGTGCTCTTTGTACTGTGCTTCTCTTTTCTAGCAGCACAAACTTCTGCCTTTGTATTGCAATCAGAATTCGAATGTCTTTGCATCTTGTCATCTGGCCTCTGGAGTTGAGAGTGATATAAACGGGATATCGCTGGTAAATGTCACGGATGCTGACGAGATGTCAGCAGACCACAGCTGAGAGCTCTGGAATTCAAATCAAGAGAGGCTGATCCTTATCTCAAATGATGTGTTTGAGATTCCTCGCCCCTGCCCAAATTTGCCGGGGCTCCAGCACGTGAGGCTGAGGCTGCAGGAGGATTTTCCTCGGCTGTAAAGGCTGAAAACTCCTGGAAATTCAGCGCGGTCAGGATGAGAGGCTCTTAATTTAAGCAGAAAGAAAACCAGGCAGGCACTTTCTTGTGAGCTTTGAATTTTATGAGTCGGTACTTCCGAGGGTTGTTCCACCTCCTGCACATTTAACCCGAGCCCAAATGCACTGATGTGCTGTCCTGATTTAAAAGTAGGTGGGAAACCGCCTCCCAGAAACAGTGAATGCTATTTTAGGATTAAACCTCTCGAATCCCTCATCTTACTGCACAGGTTACAGCAAGATGCTCTGCTAATGAATCATCACTGAGCAGCTGCATTTGCATAACGGAGGGAAGATGAGGCACCACACAGCGAGGGCAGCCGCTAATTTATGAACAGGAGACCAGATTCATTTTTTTACAACATTTTTTTTCCATTTATATTTTTATATGTCAATGTAAAAATGTTTCCATGGAGACTGTAAAGGTTTTTATTAAAAGGTCGATAATATACCTCCTACATAATAATTTAAGCAACTTGAGTGAAACCTTATGATCTTGTTTTTCGACGTGTTCCAGTTGGCGTTTTTCCTCCATTGTAACCTGTGCCAGAAAAATGCAGAGAAACTGTAAAACCTGGGAATATGGTATTGTAGCAGTACATATATATAGATATAAAAATATTAATGTTTGGAGGTAAAAAATACATTAGCAGGATAAAAGTGAATTGGCTGGGTGCTGTGGTTACGCAATACCTGGTGTTAACATGTAGCATGTACTGCTTGTGCTACACCAGCATATTTTGTGATATATAATCCAGTGTTTATCTATATTCAAATTAGAATCTATATTTTTACTCTGTTCTCTGGAGACATATTATTTAAACAATCTCAGTCACAAAAAATAAACGTAAGGACTAAAGCTAAAATAACTCTGAAGGATTTTTCCCAGTCCTGATTACACTGCACTCTCTGCTGTCTTAATATATCTTTAATTATTACAACTGATCTGAACACAAAGGGGACGGATTCTCAGCTGCAGGGACTTGGCTTCGCTCCACAGAAATTTCCAGTGGAAGGGGGTTAACTTTCATCAGGAGTAAATCAGACCCAGGTTCATATTTCCTGCCCTATCTGGTTCTGCCCTTTGCATTCTGCTGGTGCGAGCCAAAATGTGAGCAAACCCCGACCTCTGCTCTGTCAGGATTCGCTCTCTGCTTCCTCCCTGGTGTCTCCTGTTCCCTGAGTCTGGAATGAGGAGGCACAAAAAGAGTCTGGAAAGAGGAGGCACAAAAAGCTGCAGACGCCGGCTGCACATCGGTGCTTCCTTTGGCTTCCAGGCATAACTGGGACAGGAGGGGACAGAGCCAGGGGCTGGTGGTGGCAGCCAGAGCGTGTGTGGGGTTTGTGTGCTCTGGGGGAATGTTCAGCCACCAGAACATTTGCCCCAAGCCAGGACACCACTGATCCAGAACCCGCAGGAACACTACAGCCAGTGCCGCTCCAGGGATAACACCGAGTATCACTCCATGGATAACCAACACCCAGTGCCACTGCAGGGATAGCCAATACCCAATGCCATTCCATGGATAACCAACACCCAGTGCCATTCCATGGATAACCAATATCCAGTGCCACTCCAGGGATAACACCGAGTATCACTCCATGGATAACCAACACTCAATGCCACTCCAGGTATAACCAACACCCAGTGCCACTCCAAGGATAACCAACACCCAGTGCTATTCCATGGATAACCAATATCCAGTGCCACTCCAGGGATAACACCGAGTATCACTCCATGGATAACCAACACCCAGTGCCACTGCAGGGATAACCAACACCCAGTGCCATTCCATGGATAACCAACACTCAGTGCCACTCCAGGTATAACCAACACCCAGTGCCACTCCAAGGATAACCAACACCCAGTGCCACTCCAGGGATAACACCTAATATCACTCCATGGATAACCAACACTCAGTGCCACTCCAGGGATAACCAACACCCAGTGCCACTCCAAGGATAACCAACACCCAGTGCCATTCCATGGATACCCAATATCCAGTGCCACTCCAGGGATAACAACCATCCAGTGCCACTCCAAGGATAACAAACACCCAGTATCACTCCAGGGATAACAACCATCCAGTTCCACTCCAAGGATAACAAACCCACTTCACCTTCCTGAAAGGCAACAGTGCAAGCGCAGGAAACTTCCCCGCATTTGCATAACCTTAATCTTGTGGTGAGCATTTGCAGATTCTCCACTCTTGCTTTCAGCAGCCAAGTCGCTAACGTAAGGTCTTTTAACTGTGTGCTTTTTGATTAACCAGTGGTATCTGGGAATAATAATTGGTCATGGCCATCCATCCTACGGGGTTGATTAACTGGGAATAAGCTGCACATTTTTTCTTTCTTTTTCTTTTTTTTTCTCTCTTTCCCTTTTTTTTTAACTGTAAAGCTTTTCTGTGGTAATTCCACCATTCATCAGGATGGAGAAATTGGCTCCAAACCAAGTACATCTGCCAAAGCCATTATTTCCATCATCACACTCTGCATCAGTCTGCAGTGCAGCCTTGTAGGAAGACAATGTTCTGTCCCCTTGTGGTTCTTAAGTTATGGGTAAGGAGCTTACATATATTAAAAGGAGGGTCTTCACTTAGTCTCTTAATCTTTATGAGCACTAATAATAGTCAACTTCGTTTCCAAAATTTAGAAACACTTGCTTTCAACATAGAAGGGTTGCACATGCTGGAAGATAAGTCTCAGTGCAATGAGATTAGGAGCTCCATGGTTTTGTCAAATATCTCCACATTTTAGATTTTATAAAAGGGGCCTCTGTAGCTTTAACACATACACTCTTCCTTCTATACTTACATTCTGTATCTTTAAGAGGATAATTGCTGAATTGAAATTTGAGAGTGTTATCTTAATAACCAATTACTCAAATAACTTTGAAATTGGCTTAAATTGGCTCGTCATGCTACATTTACCTGAATCTTTTTATGGGAAAGTTAGGAACAAAAAAAAAAAAAAAAGAAAAGAAAAAAAAAAGAAAAAAAAAAGAAAAAAACCTTGGCAGCCTGATTTGTTTAGCATTGCTGGAGGTTCCTGTTTGCAGCAGGGAGAGTGGCCCAGGGTAACCTCAGCAGGGACCCCCTGCCCAGTCACCTCCGGTATGGAGCAGCAAGGCGGCGGGAGGCAGGGATGGCCCGACCCTCTGGCTGCTCACCCCGAGGCAGGGATGGCCCGACCCTCCAAATGCTCACCCCCAGGGCCTGCCCAAACACCGCCTGTGGCTGCAGCCAGAGAGAGATTGAGGGATTTGGGAGTGGGAAGATGATGGATATGGCTGGAGAAATCTGCCGCCTCTTAACAATGCGCTCGCAGCTTGCGAGTCCATGGTTTGGAGAGGAGCAAGTGGAGATATTTTACAGCTCTGTTTATAAGGCTTGTTAAAAACAGTGAAAATCAGGATAATCTTCCTTTAAAGAATTCATATGTTTAGCAATATGGTTGGATAACATAGATTTGTTTAGCAATGTATGGGTCTGTGGTGGAATCTGTGGCAGATCCTGCATTACATACTTCATCATTTCCTGATACCAAACAAATAAAATGGTAAAATTTCAAATTACTTCACTGAGCACTGTTCATACAATTGAATTTCACAAAAATCTTACAATAGATCTGGAGAGAACTCATGGCCTCTGTGAGCAGGATCTCCAGCTAACATTGACTTTCCTGACAATCTCATAGCTCAAAACTCACCATTTACCAGTTCAGGTTCATTGCTTTATTCTGACACACCTGAGTGTTTCCCCCAGCTCTTGGATCCAAGATCCTTTTGCTCAATAGCCAACACAAGGGGCATTGCTGATCCTTAATGGATCGTGCTCTCCATGGCCTGGTGCCGTGAGGTGGAGCCGTGTCTGGAAAGTGATGGATCTGCCGACAGAGCCAAAAATCATTCTGAATCCTCTTTTGTTTTCTGCCCCAGCAAATTTCAGACAAAGGAGGTCCACATGGAAAGAACCAAAATTTGCAAAGCGAGGCTGATTTAGGAGCAGTCAGAATAACAAATAAAGTGCTACGTGTTGTGTTCTCTCACAGACAAGCAGAGATTTACTCCAGACACCAAAGGAGAGTTTCTGGGATTGAAGGGAGCCCACAGGACCTCCTGAATTCCTGGCATCTCTTGTCCCACTGTGCTGCCCACAAAATGCTATGAAACATCACAAATTCTGAGGTTTTGGCATTTCCCTTGATTTTCAAAATTTCTAATTTTTTTTTGTGATAAAGTCTTCCAGGTTAGAATATTTTTCCTCTCCTATTAAATGCTATTCCATTAAATTGAAGTCGATGTTTTTCTATTAGATTATTCTGAATATTTGACCTTTGGATAATCCTAAAGTGCAACAGCATTTCCCTGCAGTACTGGTTTTATTGAGCATCTCAAAATGGAGATAGTTTAGAATCAGTGCGAAGTTTGAGTTCTGTGATAATAAGGCCTCATTTTTCCTGAATGATTTGACAAGGAGGGAAAAAGCACATCTCTAAATAACTCTAATCCCATTCCTAATGATTTCAAACATATTTGTCCTCCAGCTAAACAAGTAGTTTAAGGCTATTCCTAGTCCAGCCTTCTCAGTAGAATATCCAGATTTTATTTTAACGCTGGGGAATACCCAGGGATGCAACCAGATCTTTAACTGCTCATTTTACAAAACATTATCTATTCTTATCAAGAGATCCAGACTCTGCAAGGTTAGATAAAATGCCCAAAGCAAGAGCTGAATGACCCAAACAGGATTGTTTTCCTTTGATTCCCAACCTCTGTGAGTACAATGGGAATATATATTTGTGAGCCTTTTTAGTTTCCCCAACATTTTTTCAAAACCTTTCTTCCATCTTTTTCATAATTATCCATAAATGAACTTTTTAAAGTCATTCAACTACCAGGTTAAAATTCAGTTTTGGGTTGGAAAGGACTTTAAAACTCATCCAGTCCCATCCCTGCCATGGGCAGGGACGCCTTCCACTGTCCCGGGTTCCTCCAAACCCCATCCAGCCTGGCCTTCGACACTTCCAGGGAAATTATGACTCATCTTGATCTGATTCTCATTCCACTTCAGTTCTCTAAGTCCAAGAAGATAAATTACTAAATTCACCTTTTGTCCAACCCATAATTTTTATTTTAGCTTTGATGATTTCAAATACACCAACGTAAAAGTCAATATTTTCGCATTAAAACAATATAAACACACAATGTGTCATTATAAGGATAAAGAAAATTTTGCAATAAAATTAATTAAATATCCCTAAATCCAGCCAAAGACTGAGTCAGCCAACTTCCTACCTTTGGAATCCTACTCCCAGCCTTATCTGAAGCAGAGACACGGAATTTTCTCTCTAAATTAAGCATAATATTCATATTTCCTGCTGGTGATCCTTAATGAACTTCTGTCCATTTACAGGATTCAACAAGAAAATGGTATTTTTAACCTATGGCCATCCCAGATTCCTTTCCCTGGTTCTTCTGGCCCCATCTCCACCTTTTACAGACACCCGAGGCTCTTCTGGCTCCTCATCCACACTTTCCTCTTGGTATTTGCCTCTGCTGCTTTCTCTGAAGCCTGGAGAAGAAGGTGGGATTTTGAGAGAGAAATATTTTTATCTTTGAAATATACACACTTCTCTAATGATTCTCTGAAGCGCCAAATGGCTCAGGGATGGAGAAGGAATGCACTTTTTCTGAACTTTTTTTTGGGTTGTTTTTAATAGAAAACAGGTTTTAGATGGTATCCCTAATGGAAGAGGAGAAATCTGAGATTTCTGCAGGCATTTAAGGACATATGTATAGGATTTAGGTGAGTATAAATTCAAGTGCATAAATGATAAATGAAATACCAGCCACAGAGGATTATTTATTTCTGTCTGTGGACAATTCTACTCTGACTTTTTTTTGAGACCTTGGTCCTGTAGCTGCACACTGTGTCAGGTCTCAGAGAGATGTGAAACCTCAGTGATGTGGCCTGGGGAGGAAAATGTTTTTTCTTGTAGCTCCTGTCCTAGATTGGATTTGCTCCAGGAAATCCTGCTCTGGAGCAGGAGCCAGCCCAGCTCCATGCAGATAACACATTCATAGCAGCTCACCAGGTCTCATCATCTGTAACACGAGGAGCTAAATTCCTGCTGGAAACACTGAATCCAATAACGGCGGCGGGCAGAACCTCGGGACAACCCATGTGTTTTCAGAAATTCACTTTTAACCAGGAACACACATAACACGAGCTCAAATCAGAAATGCTTCCATGGGAATTCATCGGCCATTGGCTGCACAGATGCTTTCCTGCAGAAGAAATGCTCCTGGAAGCCAGTTGGACATGGGTCAGATGCCAGCTATCTGCTCGTGCTTCGTGTAGCTGCATCTCTCTGCCCAGCCTGCTTGACAATGATGACAAAAAACAAGAACTTTCATCATCATCCAAGATCTCAGGCTCCTGAGATCCCATCTCAGCTGGCCTTGCTCAGCCCTCAAAGTCCTCCTAAAGCTGCTCATTGAAAATGAGGAATTGCTAGAGCAGCCCATGTGCACCTTTGACAGTACAGACTAAAAAAAATCCCAAGCCTTGATCAAAACTGCAGCACAGCAAATATGTTTGTTGGAAACATATGCAGGGGACGGCACCATTCCCAAATTTCTGCCAGCCAGCCCGGGTGTCTCCAGACCTGTTTCTCCATGAGATGGGTGTCTCCTCCAGCCAAGGCCCTGACAGCACGATTATGGTGCAGCTTGAGTTAAAGAAAATTGATAAATTCTCTTCTCCACATAAAAGAAGTCCATACCCCATTTAGCAGTGCAATTTGCCTACCCACTGTCACTCACATAAATCTCCTTTATTAACTGGCTAATCTTCCTTCCTTCCCTCTTTTTCCTTCAGTCAGACTTTTTTAACTCCCCTTATTTTAAGCATAAAGTACAAACCACAAGCCTCCACTTCATTCTTTCTGCTCTCCCTAACTGCAATAACAATGGTCCTTCATGAGGGACAGGGCATTTTTCAAAGAGGTTTTTTCTACCTTTCTCAACCATCCACTGGACATTTCTGCTGCCAGGTGTGGGCTGGTCCTCCACACCATGAGAAAGATTTGCTCTTGCAATATTTCCCATCCAATTAGGCGCAGGAAATACTGGGTGTTTCTAAACTTCTTTTTCCTCAGGATTTTCTGTTCCAGCTTTCCAGACCCAAGGGGCTCTGTGAGCTGAGGCTGGATAAGCACCTGAACTTCTGGGCTTTTGTTCAAGCTGCTGCCACCTCTGTGCCCATCGTGGCTTGGCCTCCTCTGCCCCAGCCACCTGCACTGTTGTCACCTGCCTTCCTCTGCCTCCGGGGGTGTAAATGAATCTTCCTGCACGGCTGTGGAAAAGAGAAGTAAAGGGTTAAAAGAAACCTTATAAGGCAGCCTGGAAGAAGTACAAGGCATACAAGTCTTATGTAAATGTGCAATAAAAATGAGGAAAGGGGAAAAAAAAATAATAACTTGAAGATGAGGGTGCTGTTTTTATTCCCAGCGTGGGCTAATAATTAGGGTGAGAATGTCATGCAATGAATTTAAAGTATCTCGTATTTGCTGTAGCCTTTGTTACTGTTTTTACCTCCTATTGGATTAACTTCCCTTCTAACCAATACAATATTTTTCAGCAATAAAGCATTCACTCAATATTCCTTTTCATAAAACCCTCCATGGCTGTAAGAAAACATAATTGGATGTGCACTATACAGCTTGAGCTTCATAAACATTAAGTCCAACAACATGTTATAAATAATAGTGATACAGAAGATTAGCTCTATTAACCTCCTAACTGAGCTGGAAGCATTAGCCTCTTCCAGAACTACCGCTCCGCAATTCCGTGCAAAACTCGGGGTCTGCCTTTAATTTCAGCCCTCGCTGCCGTTCCCACATCTGCCTCGCAGACCTTCCATGCTCCTGGTCCTCGCTGGGTCAAAATGCACAGTGGCAGATTGGCATATTGAGCTATTAATACATCGCTCGATGCGTTACAGATGTTGCAGAAATGAACGGCGCTCTATCACCGCGCCTTGACACGGGGGCCCCAGGGGCGGCAGCCTGAGACCCAGATCTGTCTACAACCTGCCTACTCCGGCAAAAAAAAAGAGAGAGGGGGGGAAAAAAAAAGGCAAAGGAGAGTTGCCCCTTATTGCAGAATCACATTCCAGCTTGCAGAGTCAATTTTTCAGATGTTCTGGCTTTCCTGTTCCTTGTTCCTTCACTCAGACCTCATCTGGCCGCGGTGAAAAATGATGTGACGCAGTTTTTTATTCTGCACTTGACACCCTTATGGAAGGCAACGTGGCTCATTGATTCCAAACTCCTCAAAGGTCAAGGCACTAGGAACAAAGATTTTTTGGAAGTGGCCCAGGAAAAACTTTAAACTCGGACCCTGTGTACCCAGAAAAAACAGAACTGTTAATTGTTACCCCTTCTGTCGCTATTAAGCCTTGTATGAACACTGAACATATGTTCCCTGATCATGTACTTTTATATTAAAATGTTATTGAGCCACCAGGTGAAATGTGTATTAAGTGCACAGCTGAAAATAGACAGTAGGTTTAAATCTTGACAGCAAACAGCTGTAGGATTTCGAAAACTTAATTCAAATAATGTAATCAATAGGTTATGCCACAATTTCAAGTTTCCCCAAACACTTTTATATGGAAAAGGATATTAATTCATCTGAGATTACTTCAGCTAAGAGATAGATTTTTCTCTGTCACCTCTAAAACACAGATAAAAAAAGAATTTGAGATGTTTTAAGAAGTGCAGACCATATTTTTCTGGTTTAGCACACCACAAAATCATGTGCTTTTTTTTTTCTCCTCTCTCTCACTCTTTCTCCAGTGCAGATTAATAATGATTGCTCACTTCACTGTTTACTCATTCTGCAGCTCAACAGGTCTGGAAATGCTAATATGTGAATTATGTCCTCATTTTATCATAAAAATTGGAGAATGGGTCTTATCCAAACAAAACACAGTGTAAGGAGGGGGCTTGAGTTTTTCAGATACACATGAAACCTGCCACGGCAATGGAGACTAGAGTGGAATAAAGCCATGGAAAATAAACAGGAATATTTGCTTTTGAACCATTTGTTGAGTCCTTCCAGATAATGCTTTGTAGGATGTTGTGTCTTCATACAATCATGGAATGGTTTGGGGTGGAAGGGAAATTAAATCCCATCCCATTCCACCCCTGCCATGGGGAGGGACACCTTCCACTGTCCCAGGTTGCTCCAAGCCCCAGTGTCCAACCTGACTTGGGCACTGCCAGGAAAGTTCTTCTTCTCACTGCTACCAAAGCCATTGTCCATCTGTGTGTCTTTAGAGTCGCTCTTAGGCCAATCCTCACCTTTCTGTGGCCATATTATCCTCTCAACTTAGCATACATTAAATAGGTTTAAATTAAAAGCACACGACTCTGTGGTGAAGTTTTGTCGAACACAGGAGCTCCCAGCCCCCTTGTCAGCAGGAACTCTTGAAAAATATAATTTCTTACAAAAAAATCAGTGGTGTGAGAGGAAAATCTCAGCTCTCACCTATGGCAGGGACTCCATTGTTTTACTTTTCCTCTTTTTCACCTGGATAATCTATTTGGCTGCTTCTGGTAACATTAATAGAAGGACACATCATTTTGGTCTCTTTCATTAAGTGAATTTTCCAAGGTAATCATGCTTGTTCTCCTTCTCTCCCCGACTTCTCATTATTTCATAGCAAGGTCTTTAACAGTGCAGACCTGTGCCATAAGGAAAAATAGTCTCCCTAAAGAGACAGGAGTCAGGAATCCCAAAGTCCTCCTGAAAGGTGTTTATATTCATTCTTTCCTTTCATTATGGAGAATTGCTCCAAATTTCACCGAACCAAACCTAAAGATTGTACTGACATTTAAAAAGGAAAATTATTCAAATCTCCAGGACTTTGTTCTAAGAAAGGATTTTTCATACGATTTAGGTTTGATCCAGTCTCCAGCAGGTCTTTTGTTTGATTTTATAGGTTATATTAACATTTTAATGATTTTATTTCTATTATTTATAGCAAGATTTTTCATAGGGAACTCAGGGAAGGGTCTCACAAGACTTAGAACTTAAATTCGGTGTGTGTAGTTCCTAAAAAGAGTCTTCCCAAATTATCTTCAATTCGTGTGGATCCTGTTGAACCAATACAGAAATATCTGTATTTCTCTGTGCAAAATGTGCAACACCAGATTTTAACCCAAAAGGGTTTTTCATATACAGAGATCTATTAAAATGAGTTGTTTCCTGTAATTTTCTTTAAAAAAAAATAAATCTATGATCCATCCCTGAATTGTAGAGAACACAGATTTCTATGTTCTTTGAGGTCTAACTGCACCTGTTTCCTCGGGGTGATGTTAGCTGGGAGTTAAACCCCTTTGGCTGGGTTTTTTGGGATAAATGTAGAACTTCATGGGGAGGAGGAGTTGAAAATCCATCCTTAACATCAGCCCCAATCACAGAGAGGACTCCAGATTCCATCAAATTGAACTGATGGCTCTTGAAAAGGACAAAGCTCCATGTTCCTTCAGAGCTGCCTTTCCTGGCCCTGGGAAATTTCTCCAAACGTGGGAGGAAAACCAGACAAAGAGAACTCTGCTCATTAATTATCATCTGGTGTGCCCTCATTACCAGATTACCTTTAATCTGCAAGCCAGGCCAGCGCAGGGAATGGACGTTGCCCCCCTCTCTGTGCTGTGAATGATGATTTGTTGACTCTCTTTGATATCTGCAGGCGTGGAGGAGGTGGAAAGGCTCTGTTACCTGCAGGCTTTGTGCTCATGGGCAGGAGTCCATCGTGGGGAGGCCCAAATTCTCTGCACTCGGGAAAGGAAAATGGATGAAAGGGAATTGCAGCCTTGCACATTGCCAGGGCTGTGCTGCATGGAGGGAAAACTCCATCCATCCAAATCCCAAAAAGGCAGATCCCTGCCAAATCCCATTTGAAGATGCTGCAGGGCTGGGAATTGGCCCCTCGTTAGAGATGCTGAGATTTCTCTCCTTAGGAGGGCACTCTTCCAGCCCATGGAATTTCACGGGAGATGAACAGGTAAAACCTGCCAAAAAACATTCTACCGTGTGGGCAAATGCAGCAAACTGTACCAAAAGTTGCTCTCAGCATGCCAAAAACTTTCTGCTCAGTGCCAAAGAGCTGCAATTTCAGCATCTCCTGTATTTTTAGTACTGCACTGTGCTAGCTGACAAGTCAAATAAAATAGAGAAGATGTATTGCTCAATAGCACCCACTAATCAGTATTTATTAAATGCATATCTACAGGTAGAAATAGATAAATTGGATCAGTGGACCAATGTTTATTATTTTATGTATTTGATGCTACGTAATAAAGTAACTGGTCTCTCTGAGGTACAATTGCTAAAACATCATAAGAACTAAAAATTAATATTCTAGGAATCACAGAAAGAAATAAAATAGAACAGTTTTAACGTCAGAGGCTGTTTGGATTTTTTCCTTAATATGTCTCCTGGAATTTATATGGAATCATGAATAGTTTGGGTTAAAAGGGATTTTAAAGCCCATCCAATGCCATGGGCAGGGACACTTTCCTCTGTCTCAGGTGCTCCAACCCCAATGTCCAGCCTGGCCTTGGGCACTGCCAGGGATCCAGGGGCAGCTACAGCTGCTCTGGGCACCTGTGCCAGGGCTGCCCATCCTCACAGGGTACAATTTTATCCATAACTTTATCCTAAATTTCCCTTCTTTTATTTGAATTGGTCTGCATTTATCCTACTGGGAATCCATGTAACAGAGATTCCCATTTCCAGAGAGGATCGTTCTAAAAGGACTGGGATTGCAGCAGGAACTGGGAGCAGTTTGGGAACGTCATTTCAGAGGTACCACAGAGCAGTTCTTAATTTTAAAATAACTTCAAAATAATTATTTGGAAAGCAGCAGCATAAAAGCTGGTAACCCATAAGCACATGAGACCTCTGGGCCACCTGGGGCATCATTGTGCTACAAAAGGGCAAAATCTGATTTGCAGCCAGGGAACAAAACCCTCTTGAAGCATGAAACTACTCATTGAAAGACACAATACTAAATTTGGGTGCTTTTTCCCCAAAGAAAATCAACTACAGGAGGGTTTGTAAAAGGAACAGGCAACATCACCCGACTCAGACCCAAAAGGTTGGTCTGGAAAAAGGGAATTCTGCCTCCAGCTTTTCTCTTGGACCTGCAGGACTGGCTCTGAATGACTTCTGAATCGCCTTGATGAGAATTTGGGCATCTCATGGAGTTTTGAATGTCAGGACGAGCTACTTAAAACTCCATTTAGAACTTAAAAAAGAGAGATTGATTTTCTGATGAAGCCCAGGGGGATGTTTCTGAACCAAGTTAAATGAAAAGGAAATAAATTTGGAGGAAATTAAATTGAGAAGGAATCTTTGTCTTTTTTTCCCGGTTTGTTTTGCATTTTCCTTTATTTTCTGTGGTCCTTTTGCAAACAACAATCCCACCCTGTGCATAGCAGCTCTGAGCTTTGTCCCACAGCTGGATGCAGCTGCACCTTGGAAGCACCTCACATCCACAGCTATGATATTGGAAATGTCTATGGATGTACCCCCTTCCTCACAGCTCCCAAAATGCCAGCCATCAGCTGGGTGAGGAGATTAAACCAAGAGAAAGGAAAAAAAGAGGAATAAAAACAGCAGACCTGGGAATACACGCATTAAGCATTCTATTGTGCTTGCCCCAAAATGATGTTCTTGGGAATTTACGCAACATTTTATTACTTGCTGTATTTAAAAATATATACTTCATCCAACTCTTCTTTACACAGTGGTGCTGCTAAACTTTTAGCATATTTTATGTGTTCAAATAAACTCCAGAGCATGGCTTGCAATGTTAAGGCAAAGGCAGCGATTTATTAGCAGAATTCGATTTCACACTCGTGATCTCTACCCAGAGCCTGACATTGCTCTGCTTGCTCCTTGTAAACCTCAGAACTTTAGAAATGAGCACAAAAATCCCGTTTCACATCTGGGCTAAGTCTTAAACCAAGGTGGAATATCAGAAGTAGCCATGAGAGCAAGAGTTCAGGTTCTGAAGGCATGACTAAACCTAAGAATTTCTGACAGAAATGGTTAAAAAGCATGTAACTGTCCCCAGCTCAGGCCAGAGAGGCAGAGGGGTGAGCATTTTGACAGCCTGGTGTCTCCACAAGCTGCCTTGGACTCCAGCTCCACCATCTACAACCTCTATAGCAACAATTTTCATAGGACCTCTCCTCCAGCAGAGACGTTGAGGTTGGAAAGGTGCTGTCTCAATTTTCTTTTAGAAATTGTTGTTTTTGATGAGTATTTAAAAATGTTCTTTAAAAACTCAGGGAAAAAGAGTTCTTCTGCCTGCTGTGGACACTTGGCTGGTCTGGACTGCTCAGCCACTCCATGGGTTGTGCTTTTTTCCATAAACATGGTAAAATTCTGTCTTTCTGGGGTATTTCTGCTTGCAATGATGTTTGCTCTTCCTGTGCCTGGGAAAAAGGGACTCTGAAGTCACTGGTGGAGCCCCAGCCCAGCATCACACCAGGCACACTCACATCTTCTGCAGGCACAGCCACAGCCCAAGTGCTCTGAGCCAAGCCAGAATAGTTAAACTTGTCGCCATCTCTGAGTTAGAAAAGTGAATTTAATCTTGGGCTGTCAGCTCAAATTTTCCCCACAATTTCATGGAACGGCCCTATTTTCCCACAGGAAAAAAAGCTATGGCCTTCTAGCAAACCTTGGTAAGGAGTTATTTTGTTTGCTTTTGCAAGACTATCAACAAACCAAACTATGCAGGCTTGTCTTTAATTGGGAAACTTTTCCTATCATGCATTTTCCCGCCCCAGAGAAACGAGGCCACCGAATGTGAAATGTGAGGGTTTGTAGGATTTGTCCTTTGCATGCTGTTAAACTCTCCATAGGTTTTAAACCAACTTCCACTGAGGTCGCACGTTGGCACAAGCCCTGTTGAAAACCCCCAGACATGGAGAAAATTTCAACTCTGTGTTTTCTCAACGCCAGTGACAGGTCGGGTTATCAAATGAAGGGGACAAGAAAGAGCAAGAGGGAAAATGATCTGGTTGTCCTTCATCACATCTCCTCTTAGAGCCAGGGCCTGTGGTTAGACCCAGAACAAACAAACAGCTGCTAAAGGTTGAGAAAACAAAGCCAAAAACCGCACGTGGGACTTTTTCCCCTCCTGCGTAGACTGGATGGATGGAGGGATTGCTCCAGCCATGTGGTTGGGCTCAGTGGGACCATGCTGGGGCATGGAGGGAGAGAAAACCTCGCTGAAAAGCACCCTGAGAACACAGCAAAGGCATTTCCAGGCACATCAGGCTGCTTGGAAGGCAGGGCTGTTCCAGGCACTGCGCTAAACCAGGCAGGGCAGAGCAGGTACCAGCTGGCCATGGAGTGGTTTGAGTTGGACCTTGAATGCACATCTTGTCCAACCCTCCTGCGCTGAGCAGGGACAGCTCTGAGATCAGGTCAAGCTGGCAGAGGGAGCCTTCTGTGGGTTTTTCATGTGTTTTTATGTGAAGAGGAATGCAAACGACTCTGAGCACAACCGCTGCCCGTGGGTGGCTGTCCCTCCTTCAGGGCCAGGGTCAGTGCTGGGACTACTGGGAACCAAAACTTCACAATATGGTTTAGGGGGCACAGTGGCATTTGGTTGACTGGATGACCTTGGAGGTCTTTTCTGACCTTTCCTATGAGGGAAGGCTTAGAGAATTGGGATGGTCCAGCCTGGAGAAGTTTCAGGGTGACTGAATTGTGGCCTTTCTGTACCTGAAGGGGGCTACAAGGAAGATGGAGACAGATTATTCACAAGGGTCTGGAGTGACAGGACAGGGGGCAGAGTTAGGTGGGATATTGGGAAGAAATTATTTCCTGTGAGGGTGGAGTGCCCAGAGAAGCTGTGGCTACCCCTGGATCCCTGGAAGTGTCCATGCCCAGACTGGATGGAGCTTGAAGCAACCTGGGATACTGGAAGGTGTTCCATGGCAGGGATTTGAAGCTGGATAACCTTTCAGGTCCCTTCCAAGCCAGGCCATTCTACGATTCTGTGATTCCATGATTCTGAGTGGAGCCAGGGCTGGCGTGGCTTCCTTGGCTCCTGCTCTCCATGCTGATGGCTCTGGGTACAGAGGGAACAAACATAGTGGGAAATGCCAACCCCAGGCTCATGCTGCTCTGCAGGAAGGAAGGTGTTATTCCACAGATATTCATGTTATCTTGCTCTAAAAGATATTTTGATCTTAATAGTGCATGGTATCACCATGGAAATAGGCAGGCGAAGACAAAAATATGCATTTCCAGGAGTTTTAGGGAATTCCATATGATCAGGCCACTTTCTGCTATAATGGAGAAAAGATTTTACATCCTCCTGAAGGAAGTATTTATTAGACTTTTATTTTGTATAGCCCATGAGAGCAGCTGAAGCAGGAAAATGAAGATTCTTTTTTGGGGGAACTTCCTACAGATGCTTTGGAAAAGCAGCATAACAAATTTATGATTTTTACCAGGACAAGCCCAACTCCTTCCATTTGAATGCTTTGGGGGGTGGGCAGAAAAGTGATTGTCCAGTTCAGCCTTGCAGGAACATCTGTGACCAAACTGCGTTTCGGTGTTTCAATTTTCAGTTAACTGCAGAAACCTTCATTTTTAGCCCTGCTGACACAATTTCAGCACTTTAAACCATAATTTTGTGCTTTGCAGCCACCGCTATACAGCCAGATATTTTTCCAGAGCGGGCCACAAAGCCACTAAAGGGCTGACTTTAATTAAGAGTAAGTTCAGGAGTACAATTATATATGAAGGTACATGGAAGCCAGAGAGCAAAGATGCAGAAAGTTCAAGGCCCACGTGCTGGTGCTGGGAGATGAGCAGCAGCTTGCTGCAGGCAGGTATTAGTTTTCATGAAAGTGCTGGAGAAATCCCCGAGGCTGTCAGGGCTCTTGTACTGGGAAGGAGCTGAAGTTACAGTAGGAGGAAAACTTCTGATGTGGGATTTCCAACCACATCAGGCTGGTGCCCTGCTATGGTTTCCCAAACTGGGTACCAAATCTCTCCACCTAAATACCTTAATTGTTTTCCCAGGGAAAGTAACAGAAGGTAATCAGTACCTCCAACTGCACAAACCTTATGTTATCTTTATTAAAACAAGCCACGGAATTACCTACATTGCACGCCTGGAAAGATTTTTTTGACAGATCCAGAGATGAGCATGTGTTAAAATAATCATCTAGAAAAAAATAAAGCTCATAATATCAGAAACATCAGTGGCTTTTTGAATTATTGCTTCTAAGCAATACTAAAAAAAAATATAGTCCAGAAAACTTCAGCGTTGATACCGAAACACAAAGAAATTATTACAAAATGGCCGCGTGGATGATGAGCAAAATCAACCGTGGGGAAACCTTGATGTTTAGCCATCAAGGGATTTTTAGGGTTCGCATTTTCCCCTGTGCAGATGTCACGGTGAGGGTGTCAACGGTTTGGATCCTTTGTCCCCGCGCTGGGAGCGACGGCGGCTCCGCGATCGCCGCGGCGCTCGGAGGGCGCGGGCCCAGCTGCAGTGCACATGAGTTCAAGCTCCTGCCCGGGCCTCATGTTTCAGCATGACCTCAGCTTCCTGTGCTGAATGGGAACCAACGCGAGCGAGCACTTGTAAAACTGTTTTTGAAGAGTGAAGTTATGAAGAGGTGCTGCAGTGTCAAACATCTGTTCCATCCATTACGCTCAAATAGCAGCGCTGACTGTACAGTAGGGCAAGAGCCGTCAATAAATTAAAATCCTCTCGTGGCCGCGCTCTCCCGACTCTCTCGAGCTGCCTGGCTCCTGTGCCAATTTGAACCATGAAAGAAAGAAGCTAAACAAGAGAACAGGAATGTTGTTTGCTTGGTAATTAGGGGTTTCTTATGGTTGTTTTTACGCCAAGCAACTTGTGGGTTCATTGGTCAATTAATACTTGTAAGCACTCACAGCCCAAACTCAAATTTCAACCTGCATTAAAAAATAATTTTGCTTCTATTGTAATATTTGGTTCAAGTAATAGTGAGAGAAAATAACAAACATTGGTTTTGTGAAAGCTGTACAGTTCACAGATGGATAAGTACTGAAATTCTACATTTGTGATTTCTGGAAACCAATACAGTTAATTACATTAAGATATGTCCTGTAACTGCACCGCGTATCTCTTGTCAAATTTGGCATGTATGTTAATTACCTCAGGAAAAATACATGTTAGCTTAATGGGGCGGCTGTTTGTTGTGATAAAATATAAATTGTGTTCCAGACAAGATACATTGTGCAAAATAAGCAAAATCTTAAAAGCAGAGATCTATTTATAGCCAGGAGGGGGGTGGGGGTCTGGGAACTAAAATACCAACCCGGGCAGTCTGAGAAAATGTTCAGAGGCTGCAAAGTTGTTCACCTCGGGGTTATTGGTTCAGATCTTGCTGGGATTAGTCATGTTCATCAGAAGCTGTTACCACCAAAGGGATCTGCTGTGGTCAGCATGGAATGGGCTGCAGGGATGTGACCCCTATCCAAAATCCTGGTGATGATGGGAGTGCGTGGTCCTTCCCACCCTGAACATCCTCCCTGCTTTCTCCAGTGCCTCTTCGGGTTCAAACATGAATCCAAAGCAAACCTTTGGTCCACTCGCTCACATGCTGGTACCATCACACCACCCGGTTTGGGTCCTCTGCCTTTCTTTCAGCTATGGACGTAAGGAAAAAAAATATTAATCTGAGAACAATAAATGTGTAGGAGTAAACCAAAACAGCACCCAGCAGTGTAAAGAGAAAAATGGAGGCACTACTGGTCCCTTTTGGGAAGGTTTGGGGAAGGAAAAATGAAGCTTTTGAGCTTGAAGGCATCAGGATGAATGACCATAATGTTCCTATGAGCCAAACCGAATGTTGTCCAAGATAATTTTACCTCCCAGATGTGTTGTATCATTCATACCCTCTTCCTAATTATCTCAGCTTTAATGTCATGCTAATATAACCATATTGCCCTTGGATCTTGTATATCTTCATCACCTTTCCTTTCCTTTTCCTCTTTATAGGCAGAGAAAAATACACATCTTCATCAGAAAATCAGCACCAAAATACCAATTATCATGTGAGTTTCAAAGGATCTTAAACCCTACGTGGAGACCAGGGCTCCCACCTGTCTGCAAAATGCATCATCTCAAACAATTTAACTTCCTGACCCAGCAACATGATGGAAGGGAGAGGATTGTTTTCCATTTTGTAGCCAAAATCCTCTACAAATTTCTAAAAGTTCATCCATAAGATCCATAATGAAGCATTGTAATTGTATGTCCACACACAGTGAAAGAAGTTAAACTAAAGGAGATTGTGGCTTTAGTAGAGTCTATTTCACACAATACAACATCATCTCTTTGGAGTCAGCACTCAGCTTCAGGGATCTGGTTCAGCTGGAAAAGTAGCCTCTTGAAAAAAAATGTATGTTTTTGTGGCTGGAGTTAACAACAAACCCAACAGAATCATCTTGTGAAAAATACTTGGCTAGAAAGTGTGATAAATATCACATACTCCCTGCATGGCTGTGGAAGTCATGGGATTCTGACAGAGCAGGGCATGAATTTGGAGATAACTCATGGAAAGGTGTCTGAATATTCCAGCAGCCTTCCTTCTGCTCTGCTGGTGAAGACGGGCCACAAAGCAAACAGTTCAGCATTTGAAATTCTCTGCAAACTCATTCCTTTAGTGCACATAAAGTTTTAAATCTTCAAGTTGGAACCTGCACCATGAAAGTCAGAGACAACAAAAATCCTGACTTTCCAAAGTGATTTAGGGATTTACAGATCTTCTTCTGGTGCAAACTGGAATCATTCCACCGACTGACTGGTTTGACGAGGAATCCTGCAAAAGAACAAGAGAAAGACAAACATAAAGCAAAACAAAACTAGAAATTCTTGGCACTTGGGGATTTGTGTTGGCCAAATGACGAGACTGAATCCCAGAATCTCTGTTTGGAAAGGATATGAAGTCATTGTTCAAATGTGCACATAAACTGGATCTAGAGGGATAAGATTAAAAAAATTTACAGAGTTCAGTCTCATAAAACTATCAATTATACAGGACTGTTTGTGTCCATTTCTGTGAATTTTTCTGTAGACCAAATGTTTTCCTTTACTTCTGGGTAGACCATGGAGCTGGCATAAAATCTGGAAGGTTACTAAAAACAAGGGGCCAAAGATCTGCTTAGCAAACATTTTGTGGCTTCATTCACAGAGCAGTTGCTGTAGGAGGAGCGGGGCTGGCTGCTGTGAAAGAGGTGCATGAACTGATTTTATGAATCCATCTGCATTTTGCAGATGAATCCTCTTGCCATTCTTTGAAAGCAGTGAAGTGTCAGGAAAGTGGATTTTCTTCTTCTGGGACCACGCAATGTCTCTGCTTTTCTGCTACTTAATTTAATTCAAGTTAGATGAGCTAAATGCAGGCTGAAGTGTGCTCTGGGTGCAGCATCTTCCTGCACTTAGACAGGGATATGGTTTGTGTCTCACATTTCTCTGGTTAAACTCAACAAAAGTTAATCAAACACCAACCTAAAGATTTTTTTTGATTGTTCTGTATAATCACGAAAGCATAAAGTTAAAAGATGTGGAATATGAGATATGGAATCCAGTTGCTGAGGTTGGACATGGTGAGCTGCTTAGCAGAGGGTGTGGGACATTTCTGGTGCTGTAGAAGAGGAGCTGGGCAGGGGCAGAGTGCCATTAAATTTTAGTTTAAATCACTCAAAACCAGTTTACATGTCTTCCTCATGGAATCATGGCATGGTTTGGGTTGGAAGAGACCGTAAAGATCATGCAGTTCAATGGGCAGGGTCACCTTCCCTGAGACCAGGATGCTCCAAGCCCACCCAACCTGGCCTTGAACACTTTCAGGGATGAGGAATCAAGCAATCTGATCTAGTGGGTGTCCATCTCTACCTTCTGAGTGACCTGGTTTAATTTCCTAGGAACTGGGATATTATAGGATGGTTAAAGCTGATGGATAGCCAATGATCTGTCCAGCCTGGTGTGTTTCTGCTACAAAATATTCAATAACATTGCAATATATTTTCATAATCTTTAAGATTATGCCATGGAAATATCTTAAAAGGTGGAGTGGTTTTGTTGCCTGAACTCTGCTCCTTAAAAAAACAAAACAAAGAGGAAATCTGAGGTTTGTCCCAAGTCTATCTGAACTCTTTCCTGTGCCAAACTGGGTTGGAAACTCATGAGAGCATCTGTCCTGTGAAACTTCTGGTGCTTCATTCTCCAGCTTGTGTTGGAAACATCACATGCACTTCCACAGCTTTTCATGTGGTATTTCAACATTCCTGCTGCCATGCTTGGCCAGGAGAGAGATGCTCAACAGCACAGACCACAGAAGGGGCTGAAAAGAAACACGGATTTTTTTGTACAGGTCGTTTATTTACTGTTTAATTTGCATTTTTTTTAGCACAAGACTAAATATTCTGAGTTTGAATGCTAAGTGGCATTACCATCATTTCAATTTCATTTCTACCTTTTCTTTGCACAAACAACCGGTGCTCCCAAGGCACCTCCTGGATGTCTCTTCCCACCAGCAAACTCCTAGGCTGGAAAATAGAGTGAAATCCTACAGATTAATTCCCAGCACAGGAAAAGCTGAGCCCTTCATTTCCATGGTTTTTAAGACCACGAGAGGTTTCTTGAGGAACCACAGGCAGGGTCAGGTTGGTGGCAGCCACCAGAAAAGGCACCACAGTTCCTCCCAGCTGCCAGAGAGGGAAGGGAAAGGTCCCATGCAGCCAGATGAGCAGCCAGCAGAATGAGACGTCAGCAATTTGTCAGGTTAAACAAACCTCTCAGAGTTTACCATTTGTTATTTGAAGGCTTGGAAAGTTATGGAAAAGCATTTTAATTAACAACTCCCTGATTTTAAAATAAAAATCAATAAGGCGCACGTATTTCTTTAAGCGATGTCCACACTTCTCCTCCAAAGTTCCTGTCTGACAGATTTCCATTGGGTTTATTGGCTTGAGATGATGGGATTGTGCTTTAATATGAAGAATTAATAAAAGATATATGAACTTATATTTATATAACCCAGTACAAAAGGGTCAGTGCATTTCCCACTCTAATTTTCTTCACAGTTTAAATTTAAATGAATTTGATTCTTCAAGGAAAAACATTGTGACATAAAGACACAACCTTCACACTCTTTGACTCCCATCACCCTCATTCACCAAAAAAAGAGAGGGGAAAAAAGAGAAGGAAAAGGGAAAAGTAAAACTCAGACTATCTTAATTTGTATTGACTTCATTATTCTCTAGATAAAAGGCTACTCAACATAAATGAGGACGCTGAGTTCAAACTTTTAAAGAATTCACATATTTACATCAATTTTTAAAGGGTTTTATAACTAATGAACTCAGATTTCTTTTGGCATGGCATAAAATCCATTTGTACAGTTTTTAATTAAGAATGCAGCCTACGCAATTAAAATTAAGGGTAGAGACTTCATCAGATGTCCTGTGAGAACCGCAGTCGAAAAAATTATGTTAATGCTGGATGTCCTAAAAGCATTCTCTGAATGTTGGAAACACTTTGTGAGGAATTATTTCTGCTATACAATAAGGATTTATTTAAAGTTGAAAATTAGGAGCTTTTAATTTTGGAGTGTTAGGAACTTACTTATCACTAATCACTTTGGCATTTGTCACAGTGCTTTCAAAGCTGATGGGATCATTTAAAGCCGCCTCATTTTTCCTTAAAATTCATAAATTCATTTCTGTATATAATTTTTTTTAATATATATATATACATATATATACAGACTGAGACATGCACACAATCTATCATGCAAATAATGCAGATGTAGCCAAGGGAATCCCTAATGCAAATTTTAATATTTAAAGTGACAAGAGCCATTATTGGGAATATTAAGAAACTTCTTGGTTGAAATTATTAAAACGACACTTGAAATAATGACTGAAAATTATAAATAACTCATTTCGAGGTTGCCTAAGCTATACAGGAAAATTAAGTTTGATGTAAGTGGAAGGTGTTAACTGAGCTCCCTAGAAAACAGTTTTCTCCTTAGGAAGAGATGTGGCAGGATCAATGGTGGGATGGGTTTTCCCATTTCCCAAACTCTCTGGATCAGCCTGGAAACAGCTCCTTCAGTGATGAGTTTATTTGGGTTTTTCAGAGTGGGAGATGCTCAAGGAGGAATACAGAGAGCGAGTGGAAAGTGCGTGCGAGGGGGATAATACCTCAACAGAACAAAGACCTGATCCATTCCTGTGCAATCCCGACCTCTTCTTTCACACTGGGTGCAGGGATTTGCTTTCTTCCCTTTCCCTGTTTTCCCTTTTTCTTTTCAACATGGCTTAATGCAATAAAAATGTTTTATATTTAGAAGAGTAACAAGGGAGCTGAGGCTTAGCTTTGGAAGGCGAGCCAAATTTCATAAGGATTTGAAAGTGTAGAATAAGAAGGTTTGGCTGGCAGGAGAAGTCATTTCCAAGCCAAACTCCTGACAGGAATAAATGTGCAAAGAGGAGAGGGGGACACAGGTTTTGGGGAGGAAAGGGGCTGTGGTGATGGATGCTAACCAGGCAGGAAGGAGCAAAGGATGCAGTGGCCATGACTCACACTGGGATGGCAACCACTCACTCGGTGGTGGCTGTGTGAAAAGTATTTCATAAGACAAAGAGATTAAGCCTGAAACCCATGCATTCTAGTACTTGAATTCAGCAGGTTTTTAAGCATGGATGTAGGGTAGAATAAGGTGCTTATTGCTCAAGGGAGAGGTCACCAAAATTCAGCTGCGGTTCTCAGTTTGATGAGCTTTGTAGTCTCAGCTCTGTTACTCAGAGTTCACAAAAAACCCCAGTTTTAATCTTTTTTAGCAAGCAGACATTAGTCAAAAAGGGAAAAAAGATGCTCACAACTGAGTTATAGGTGGCTCTTATCTTTAGAGAGGCCAGTCAACAGCTCCCAGCTAAATCATAAATAGCAAAACGCTTACATAGCATCCACCACGGAGGTAATTCTCCTCTAATTTACATCAGGTTTACATCACTGCAGCTTTTTCATTCTCACTGGAACTGCTTGAGATTTACTTGCTTATGAATCAGAGCAGAATCAGGCCCCCAAATAGCTGCCTATGGCCAAAGATAACATTCTGGCCACAAACCTCATTTTTGTTCTTTCCTCCACCCACAAGCCAATAAAATTACACAAGACCTGGACCTGAGAGGCCCCCAGATCCGGGCCAAAAATAAATACAAAAATACAATAAAATTTTAATGTGGGGGCCTCATGCAATCTTGAACCAGTGCAATATTTAACTGTATGAACAAAAGATGAAGCAGCAGCCAAGAAATACATTTCACCTATAATTCCATGAGAACATAGGAAGAAAGAGCAAGGAAAAGGAGGAAAAATCATTTCATAAAATAATAGTAATACCCAGGAATTTTAAAATACCCATAAAATTACAGTACTAAATTATTAGTGCCCATTTCAGATATTCTTTGAATTTGTCAGAAACTTTTGATGAAAGGCTGTCAAGAGTTTCAAAATGAGGGGAATAAAGCGAGGCCAAGGAAAAAAGATCTATTAAGAATATTAAAAGCAACGTGCCTGATCCACTGGTGCCAGTGTCTGGAAAGCCAAGTGAGGCACATCCTTAAGAATTTCTTGTCCTGACAGCAGCATCACACCCTCACTGGGAATTTCCTTCAGGAGGTGTAGGGAGGGATGTGAGCTCCTACGGCCGCCCCACTGCAGAGGCTTTGCTGAGTCACTACCCAAAGAAAGGGTATAAAACCCCTTTAGTACCAAGGATTTCAAGCACCAGGAGTATCTTAATCCAGCCTGAACCAACAAATCAAGCCAGCCCTACCCATCCCAACCAAAGCACTGGGAAAGCAGCACCAGTGCAATGTTTCACTCCCAAGATCTGCGCAATCGGCCCTTGAGGCACTCCTGGCTTGCCCAGAGCTGGGTGAAACTCTGAGAATTTAAGAGAGTAGTGATGCAGTACAAAAAAAGGCCTGGGGTTGATAAGGAAAATGCAGAATTAGGTCTTTTTCTTTCTAATTAAGTCTGTAGGAGTTGCCACCAAACTGGAAGGGTTATTGGCCTTATCGGGGCCAGCGCAGTTTCTCCAAAGGAACGAGCAGCTCTGCTGTGATTTGCCTTCAGGAAAATTCCCTGCAAAAAAGTGCAATAGTCAGAGCTTGTGTCATAAATATATGGAACTTAATGTAATGATTTATAATTTATAATTTATAATAGTCAGCTGGACGATCTATTCTGACTCCTCTTCAGATCTTCCCCTTATTTGGCAGAATACCAAAGGTTGTGTTTTGTTTCAATGGGATTTTAAGCAGAACTTAAAATTTTATCAAGCACTTGTTGATGGAAGCTCTTGCATTACTCCAGTCTGATAATGAGAATATTTGAAAATGTTTATGTTCACCCAGAGCTTTTTAACTGGCAAGTTCAGTCTGAAATTACATCAGAGTATATCTATATCTATATCTATACACATATATTTGTATATATATTTATTTTTATATTTAACATGTATTTATTTTATATTTATGTATTTATTTATATATATTTGTATATATATATTTATATAATCAGATTTTTAAATAGTTTTTAGCATGAATGACTTTTTTTTACATTTTAGAGTTGCTGGATGTGCTGTCTGTGGGTTTTTGGATAGGAAGGGCACAACATTGGGATTTGTATTTTACATCAAATTTACCTTTGGATTGATGAACCTTTCAGATCCCTGTGCCTCAGTTCCTGCAGCTGGATCACAGACCAGCCAGCACTGGGAAAATGCTGGGAGCACTGGGATGAAGTGTTTGATGCAGCACTGGGTGCTGTCCTCTCCGCTGCAGCCTCAGGTGGATTTTTCCCCAGGGTTATTTGGTAATTGATAATCCCTCTGACAGGAGCAGAGGAATGAAAAGGCAGCGGGCACAGGGACTGTTTTTCTGGATTGGTTTCCCCGTGTTTGGCTTGTAATCTGTGTGTGGAGGTAAATGTGCTGTCGAAAGCAGAGAGGATTGGAGAGCAGTGAGTGCTAAAGGTGACTACGTGCACTCCTGAAAAAGATATAGTGCAGCCTGAGCAGTCCCAGACTGTCCCATCAATTCCCTCTAAACCATGACCTGGAGAAATCACCTTCGAGCTGACAGGGGCTTAGGCAATATTTCAGAATCTGGTCAAGATTTTACAACACCAGATACTGTTTCATTCTCCGGGCTTTCTCTGACCGAAGAATTTGGAACTGGGGCAAGCTGTCAAGTATGCAGCGGTTTTGTAAAGCAGACAGCAAGCCAAAGAAAACTCTGCTGAGAACACCACAGTTATTGATAAAGAGCCTGCACAGCAACAAGGAGATGGACGAACGCTGCAAGAGCCAGGGGCTGGGGGCAGATGGGGAAGGGGCTTTGTCAGGGCTGATGCTGAGCAGCTTCCCTGCCACGACTGCGGCCAGAAAGTCAAGCCTGGCTTCAGAAAGCTGCTGGTGCTCCGGTGTAAAATCCTAAATCAGCACAGATGCGAGTTTGCTCAGAGACTTTTCCCATGCTGGAGCGTTTTCGTGCTTCCTGCCAAAGCCTGTGTTGCAACCTTTGGCATGCAAGTGTTTTAAGGTTGTTTTGGTTTTTATAAAATGCTGCGATAATCGCGAGCCAGATCTCATCGTGCAGCAATCTCGTGGCACTTCAAGTTTAGTCATCCAGCAGAAGTTATGTATTTCTTCTCCTGCTCAAATGAAATGCCTCGATTTCTCATAATTATTTCTGACATTTCACCCATTATTCCCTGAGCCTCCTCAAAGGATGTAAATAACTCATAATTCTCTTGTGAAGGCAAGTGTGAGCTGCAGAAATGTAAACACCACGACATCGCTACAGCACAGCCCTCAAAACAGGGATGGTGGGGTGTGCAAGGAGCGAGGGAGAGCAAAAAAATATAAATTTGCTATGGTTGGTGTGGCAACCAAAAGAGTTGGGCTGATTTCTCCTCTTCCAGATATCCAGAACTAAACATCAGGAGCAATTAAAAAATTGTGGTCTTTTGTAAATTGCTCCCAGAAGAAATCTTGGAAATCTTTCATTTTAGTCCTTTCGGTCCGCTGAAGCATAAAGCTATTATGAATGAACAAAAATACTAGAGAGAAAATTGAAATACAACAGTAATTAACAATATGAATATATCAAAATCCAACCCAACGGGCAGGATGGGGCCATCAGACATTTTAACATTTGAGTGACGGGCAGGTAGGGCACCTTTGATGTCACTTTTCCACCAAGGAGTTACTGAAGGATGAGCAATTCCTCCTGCTAGAGGGATGTTCTCATCATTTCAGCCTAAAAACCTTATATTCAAGGTGCCCGTCTTGTTTACCTTCGAATAATAAGTAATAATTCTCATTTTAGGATCTTCTTTTCTGTTGCCATATGCTAAATGTCAACAAAGGATTATAGGAAAAATCATTGGAAATGTGCAGCTATCACAAATAGAGATTTCCCTCTGGGTTCTCTAATACTTTACAGACAAATGTTAAAGATTTATTGCACATGAACATCAAACATGGTTTTACTACAGTTCTCATTTGGATCAAATTGACACATTTTACATTCATTTTAGCCTAATGAGATTCTTTCACTACACATTATATTCCAAGTGACCTCGTACATGAAATTTGTGGCATGGAACAAACCCACTGATATAACAAAGCCCTTTCCTGACCAACTTTTGGACTTTTTAGAAGAGAAAAGAAAGAGTTTAGCAAGGTCATGAGTCTTGAACATGCATTTATTCATTGGTGCTCAAGAAAAAAAATTAACACAAATACTGTGCAGATTATCACGTTTTGCCAAATTTCCATTTTCAGTGTTCACACCTCAGGAGTCTTTTGAACTTTGATTGCAATCTGAATATTCAACGCTTTGGGTCCAATCCAAATATTTATATTTACACCTGAAATATCAACAGATTTCTAAAGAATTCCTGGAATAATTTTGCCTCTGGTGGTCAGAATCAGGCCCCAAATAACCAAAGGAATCCCAGCTGCTGGAATCTGATTTTTGAGAGCAGTTCACTGCAAAGCCTTTCCTGACAGTTTTACACGATGCAAAATTTTCTTTTGCAGGAGATTCAGCGATTTAGAAAGCAGAAAAAAAAAAAAAAAAAAAAAGAATTTTTTTTTGGGCTTATCAAAGCAATTAGTAATGGAATGTAAGTTTTTAACACTGTGCTGTAATGTTGTACCAGGGAAAGGTAGCAGATGACCTTGAGAAGAGGTGAAAGGAGACTAGAAAATGTTAATTAAAATTATTAGTGCTGTTTGAGGTGCTTATCTTGTTTACTGCTAAGGTGTTGCTCCCTTCTGCATAATTAGGGGTAATTTTACTTACTTTCAAGTCTGTAATTTTAAATATCACAAAGTTTTATCTTCCAACAAGAAGTAATTCATTATTGGTTTGTATGTAGCTGCTTGATGTTTTAATCAATATGTGCAACTTCCACAAAGTCTGTTAGAATTTGTCAGGAGGTTTTATACATCTTTTATAGTGCAGGATTAGGCATGGTATATGAAGCTGAAATCCCATTTAGTAATGAAATTTAAACATAATTCTGTGTTTATGATGTGAAGATATATTTTGACTTGATCTGTCCTTTTACATTTCCCTTTATCCACGATTATTGGAGGACAATGATATCGGGAAAACAAACCACAGTGAAGTTAAATCCATTTGAACACAAAGAGTTACTGTCAGTTAATCCTAATAGAGACAATACCGATTTTTTAACTAAACTGCTTAAGAAATGAATATGTCTTGCATGCTTTCAATTTGTTTTAAATCCTAATATGCGGAGCTCTTTGCTGTTGTCTAATATTTGCATAAAATATTTAATCTTGTACTTTAAATTAATGATATTAAAGGTCTAAATGTTTGAAAAATGTTGTTGTCAGAACAATGTAATCTTTTCTCTCCAGACTTTCTTCATATAATTGTGGTGCCCTTATCCTAATATACTTGTAACCTTCCTCTGCATTGTCCTGCTTTGAATGTTCTCTTCCAGGACTTTCTTTATTTAGAGATTTCTACACTTTATTCTATTTTTTTTTTAATATTAAGAAATGGGGCAGGGAAGTTCCTCTGCTCTCCAGGATACAAGGCAGGAAGAAATATTCCCAAAATGTCTCATGAGTCAAGGTCTGGACATCAGTGTGTGGGGCAGGGGCAAGGTGGGGGCTCATTTTAATTTTGCTGCTGTGATAAAAATATTGCTGCTCTTTTATCTTCAGCAGAGCAATTAAAGCCATGCAGGGTACTTGAAACCCTGTAATTTTTAACCACTGGCATAGTAGGTAGGAAGAAGCCTACCATTGCCATGAGGCTTTAATTAAACCATAAAAAAATGGGAAAATGTCTTCAGGAGCACATATTAAAATAGGCAAAGAGCTTCAATTCATTTTCTTAAATTTACTGAATATTGAATAGGATGAAAGTTTGCTGGCTTAATATCATAACAACTTAATTCAGACATTTTATAGGGGAAAGGACCTTATTTTGTTGAGTTTCTCCCAAATAACTCAACGATGCCTACAAAGGGGTTATGGTGAGGTGGCACAATTAGGTCACTAATTAATTAAACAAATCACAGCTCTGTGCTCTGTGGCTGGGCAGGGGTGTGGGGCTGTGTCACTGCTGGGGGACGCTGCCAGGCTGGTGGCCCCCATCTCCTGGCTGGGACAGGGCGAGGAGCCTTGGTGACAATGGGATTAATCCTGGAGAGAGAGTCACAAACTGGAGCTTCACTAAAGGGGGAAATTAGAAACAGTCAGAGAGGGTCGTGGTGGCACTGGGAGTGTCATGGTGGCATTGGGAGAGCTGTGGTGGCACTGGGAGGGTCATGGTGACACCAGGAGCGTCATGGTGGCATTGGGAGGGTCATGGTGGCACTGGGAGAGTTGTGGTGGCACTGGGTGGGTTGTGGTGGCACTGGGTGGGTTGTGGTGGCACTGGGAGGGTCATGGTGGCACTGGGAGGGTTGTGGTGGCACTGGGAGAGTTGTGGTGGCACTGAGAGGGCTGTGGTGGCACTGGGTGGGTTGTGGTGGCACTGAGAGGGCTGTGGTGGCACTTGAAGGTCATGGTGGCACTGGGAGGGTCATGATGGCACTGGGAGGGTCCTGGTGGCACTGGCAGGGTTGTACTTTCACTGGTGCCTTCCCAGAAGCAGCAGCAAGAGCAGAGCAGCGACACTGGGGGGAAAAAAGGGAATTAATCCAGCTTGGAGAAACAATAGGAGAGGAAGGCAGTAAGGCAAAGAGGCACATGAAGGATCTCAAGAGCAGAAGACAGCGATATTTCCAGGGATTTATGTGGCACTAAAAGGGATGTATTATGGCAAGTAGATGAAAGGACATATTATACTGCCATATTTGATGCATGGCCACATAATCACACTAAACTGAATTTTGAATAAGAATGGAAGAAGATTCCTGTAGTCAGTTGGAACTACAGGGGGAATTTAAATAGTGGACCTGATAATCTGAGGGGTTTTCCTTTGTGGGTTGGGGTGAGCATCAGAAGAGCTGAGAACAGCTGAGAACAGCCATGGAAAATTTCAGGACATGGCTTCTCAAAGTTTCTGGGATTTTTTGGTTTTGATGGAGGATCAGGTGACACCCAATTGTCACCTGCACTCCGTGGTGTGGCTGTCCCAGCACTGGGCACTGTTGACTCAGCAAAAGGTGCCACAGAGTTTTCTGCAGGACTCTGCTTTGTCTTTGAAGACCCCTCAACCAAATGGCGACTGAGTCCAAGCATTCTCTTTGCCTCCAGGTGGATTTCCCCAAGGACAAAATCTCCAAAGACTGTGCCAAACTTCATGAATTTCACCTTCCTTCTCCCCCAGTCCATGTCCAACCATGAACTTGGCACAATTAACATCCCCCAGTCTGGATTCCCTTGCAAGGCTCCCGTGCCAGAGCAGAGCTTGAACAGAACCTGCTCCAAGTCTGATGTTTGTAAGGAAGCCCAAAACCTGGGGAATTTGGGGTTGCTTGCTCCAAACATTTCAAACAGTTCCAGTGACATCTAGTGGGGAGCAAACCCCTGCAAACGGCTCCAGCCTCACAGAAAAATCCCATTATCCTTTATTTTCTTTTAACCCACTGGGCAATAGTTTCCTACTGAAAAAAAAACCCTCAGCTGTGGTTTGTGTGCCATACACCATGATTGAAAAATAGTTTCATAGTCCACTGAGAATTTCTCCTTTCTGGAAACATTTCATCTATTAAGGATCATTTGGAATTTTCTCTGGGACATTCCACTATATCTAAAATAAACTCATGGAAGAAGGTCATGAAGCCTTTGGAAAAAAAAACAACAACAACCACCACAAAACTCTTTAAAAGAAATTTAAATTACTCAGAGAACAACAATAAAAGTCTCAATCCAACTGCTGCAGCTCTATTAAACAGAAATGTAACTAAATATAGTTAAAGTGATGTAAAATTAGCTTGGAAGCAAAACCAGGTCACCCTTCTCTCCCTCCCATCTCCCATTTTCCTCTGTGCTGTCTCCCTGTGCACCTTCTGCACGAGTTTCCTACTAAGCGTGGTTATGGGAGGGGAGGTTGCAAACATCAATCAATCAATCAATCACAGCCAAATCTCTCCTCCTTTGCTCAGGGTGAGTAAAAGCTGCCTCAGAAGCGCTCCTTGTTTCCATAATGTCCTTTTCCCCTTCTCTCCAGGCACTGTGCAGTGCCAGTGTGATGTCCTGGTTTAAGGGGCAGCTCAAGCTTTGGGTTCTGTCAGTTCTGAGCAAGGTTCCTGATCCAGGCAGGTTTTCCAGTGGAAATGTCCTTGTCTGTGGCAGGGGGTGGGAACCAGATGGTCCTTAGGGCACTTCCCAACCCACGCCACTCTGTGATTCCCAAGGCATAAATTGGAGTCACAAATAAATTATTAATCTCAGAGCGGTGGCAATCCAAAATTCTGCACATCAGGCCTAAGATCTGTGTTTTGAAAGCAGAAATATTGCAGCAAATTGTGGAATAGTGTCCCTAAAATGGAAAAATTGCACCATTAAATTTAGGAGTGGATAGCCACACTTCCACAGACTTTTTGCTTTCCGATTTGGGATCATTGCACACAGGATTTCCTGGACTTTTCCAACAGCAGTACCAGAGGAAAAATACAACATTACCTGAGGGTTGTGATGTGGGTGCTGCTGTATTGACACCAAAAGAATCCCAGAAAGGCCAGAAACATCAAAGCTTTGAAAACCACAAAATGATTTTGAAGTTTTTCCAGCCAATAGAGCCTGTGTGGGTTTGCAAAATTTGCCTGAAAATTTCACAAGAATTCCGTTTCTCTCGAGTTTCCAGCCCTACCCTTGATCCTGGCTATAACCTCACAAATACATGTGAAAAAAGAAAGAGAAACATCATTTAGAGTGGTTGTTTTTAAAAGTTTCAGTTTTATTTTGCAATAAATTTTGGATGCAGGCTCTAAGAATCCTGGGACAAGGGCAGCTGTGTTTCAGCAAAGAGTCTGCCATGAGTCACCCATTTTCTTTCTCTCTCGTTTCTGTTTTCCTTAATCTGAAAAAGAAAATAATAATCCAGACTGAGAAACACAAGCTTTGCTCCTCGTGGATGGGAAAGTCTGGGGAGTTCTGTTCCCAGGTCTTGCAAAGGAGTTGGGGTGTGAGCAGGAAACCTCAGTTCAGTCTCTGCATAAAACCCACCCTAAACTGGGCCTAAACTGGTCCTGACTGGGCATGAGACCCTCAAAGCTCTCAGAGGTGGATGGAAATCTGACTGTGGAGCCTCCTCCTCATTTTCAGATAACAAATCAGCCTAAATTTATTTCAACGGTTTCCCAAACTTTCTCTTTTCTTCCATAGGTTATTGTTTCAGTTACCATAGAGATTTTGGGCTCCCACCAGAATTGGAGCAGGATTCACTCTGGAGGTGCTCTCCCAACCAAATTGCCTATGGACAACTTTGAAAAATTCTGGGCTAACTAATCCCTGCTTCATCACAGTGCATTAATTAAAAATTAATTCTTGTTTGTAAATCACTTGCAGTTACACAGAGAGAAGCAAAAATATTTATGATGTTCCATTTTTAGTTGCATGGAAATTCTTGGAAAATGCATTTTCTCATTCTTCCCTTCAGAAGCACCGAATTGTTTTTATTTTACTTGTGGTTTTGTGAAAGAGGAAAAAAAAAATCACAAATTTCTCTTTGTAGCATTTGTTTGGTTTGGTCTAAAATTCCAAGGAAAATGTATTCCTTTCAGCAAAGACATTTCTTGGGCTCTGTTGTGCTCTCAGAGGCCTCGAGGTCAGAGGGTAAATTTGTCTTAGTTGCAACTTATTTCCATGGGCTGAGTCTTACATGATTAGAAGCGTTCGGCCACTACTGGGAGAGGTTGGAGAGAAAGGAAGGTCAGGTGGTGTCTTGGGAGAAAATCAGAGAGAATTACTATAAAATATGTGCAGTTAAGTGAGAAAATCAGCATCTGCTGGCTGTTTGTTTTCTTTTGAGTTTTTTTTTTTTTTTTTTTTTTTTGGAATTGCAAGAAACGTTACGAGCAAGGTTTTGGTTTGGTTGTAATTCTGGAGGGAAAAAGGGATGAGGATGAAGGTGGGAGCTTTGGGAATGTGAGTAGGAGGTGAGTATTGACAACAGAAGCAGTAACAGCAATGCCATTTTCCATGGTGCCTTCAACCCTGCGGAAGATAAATTAGGTAAAGAGAGAAACAAGCCACTTCTCCAGGTTCCCATCAGCCCCGCTTAGAAAAGTCTTCCACAAAAGTGTTCTCCACCCTCCCAGCGCAAGGAGGAGAGCCAGGAATCCCTGCAGCCACCCACAGTGGCACAAAAGGCTTCCCACACTGGCAGCTTTTGGGGCAGCATCACCCAGGGTTAGGGTTCATCATTTTTCTCTCATTTGGGAGATGTGGAGGTGGGAGGTGACTTTTGAAGACCCCTCAGCTGAAAGGTGGCTGAGTCCAAGCGTTTTCTTTGTCTCAAGGTGGATTTCCCCAAGGACAAAATCTCCAAGGACATCGCCAAACTTCATGAATTTCACCTTTCTTCTCCCTGAGCCCATGTCAGACCATGAACTTGGCACAATTAGCATCCCCCAGTCTGGATTCCCTTGCAAGGCTCCCATGCCACAGCAGAGCTTGAACAGAACCTGCTCCAAGTCTGATGTTTGTAAGGGAGCCCAAAACCAAAATGTTGCTCTGCCTGAAGCAATCCAAACTGAAAGAGGGCAGGTTTAACATCCAGAGGGCAGGATTAGATGGGATACTGGGAAGAAACCTTTCCTTGTGAGGTGGGGAGGCCCTGGCACAGGGTGCCCAGAGCAGCTGTGGCTGCCCCTGGATTCAGGGAAGTGTCCAACGTCAGATTGGAAATGGTCCTTTTAGATGAACACGCTTCAAAACCTCCTTTTCTGGATGTCCCTGCTCGGTGTTTGTCTGTCACAGCAGTGAATTCCGCCTGCTCAGGTCCTTCTGTGATTTACCACACACCTCTCTCACTTCCTGAGCATTCTCTCTTTCAGGGTGATTCACCACAACCAGTCTGGAATAGGGAATCTTTATCAAAGCACTCAAATTTCAGGAAAGTGGAGAGAATGCTCCAACAATAACTGGTGATTGGAACACCAACAGCACCGGCTGCCTGGGGAAGTTTGCACCTGCCTTGAGAGAACTCCATTTCTGATCTGTAGATGTTTAACAGCGGTGAATATTAAGTTGATGTTAGAAAAGTTGTGGGGTCTGACGTTTTCTTTGGTGTTCACCATATTTATTTTCCTTCCAGGGGTGCTGCGAGGTTCCTGTGTGAGGCTGACCACCATGCAGCCTGGCTGGCTCCAGGATCCAACAAATAAAGCCTGGGGAAAGATGCCGCAGTGCTGTCCAGCCCTTCCCACATCATCCCAGCTGCATCCAGCCCTGCTTTTGCTGCTCCTCAAGCAAGAAATCCAGTTTCTTTTCTTGCTGTAATTTCCATGGCCAGAGCTCGGATTTATCCCTGAGTGCCAGCAGAGAGGAAAAAGTTTCCAGTTTGTTGTTGCTGCTACAGGTCCATCATGACAAAGCCTTCTACCTCTTGCTGGGTGCATTTTTCCATTGGTGGCAGAGGGGCTGCTCCTCTCCCAAAAATCCTTCTCTGGGCTCAGACCAGCATCACCCTCCAGGCTGGGCTGCCACAGGAGCCTGTGCCTCGGTTCTGCTGAATTAACTGAGTCAGGCAGGCTGTGCTCAGGCAAAAATGATGTCAAGGGGGTAAAACAAAGAGCATTGTGTTTGGCCTATCTTGCAAAAAATTATGCGCCGAGGAAGAATAGCGCGGAAGTGGAGTAAGTACAAAACACACGCTGGAGTGTCTCGTCGCTTCCCTGAGACAAAGGCAGACAAAATTAATCAGCAGTGATTTGTTGTGCCAGAAAACGCACGCTCCTGACTATCTCTGGCAGATTATTGCCAAGGAAATAGTTCCTCAATATCCCAGGCACATTCCTGACCTGTATATTATGAAGTTATTTCTGCTTTATGATTTGTAACCTGTAAAATGCCTGTGATCTTAATAAATGAGAGCTTGTTGCCTCCTGAAATCCGCTGTATTTCATCTCCTGCTTGCCTCCTTTGGCAGTGTTGTTATTTAGGCTGAGTTAGCATTAGTATTCTCCCTGAGCATATCCACTTCCCTGAATCCGATCTCATCGCTGCGAGCGAGCACCCTTAGGACACGGTGACACCATCCATATGACATATGATCAGGGGTGGAAGCATAGCTGGAGGCTTTATGGAAAACACTGAGGATTTCCCAACCCGCCCTTTTATTTTTTTGGCCTTTTTTTTTTTTCATTTTCCCATGAGGAAATATCGTGGACTTATTTAATTGTGTAATCGAGCCGACAGCCTGTGGTTGGTTCTTGTAACTTAAGAGTAAACCTGTAGAAAGGAAACTACACAGGGCTGTCTTATTGACAGTGTTCCTATAGTACAATTCAAATTGCCTGAGGTGCAGCCTGGCACAGCTTCTGAAAATAAAGATATTTTCCTCTGTCATTTGGAGGAAGTTTTCTTGCTGTTTACATGAGTTTCAGGCATCAGGAAAATTCAGCGTGCTGCTCTCAGCGGTGTCCATCCATCCTGGGAGCAGCTCATGGAGCCACCCATGACCAGACACATGGGAAAATATTCAATATTCATAGAAAAAAAACCACAACTATGAACACTCTCCATGCCTCCCAATGCTTAAAACAGCACAAAAGGCTGCAAGCTGTCCTTGCTCTATCAATTAAATGACACCAAGAGAAAATAAAATGATACCAAAAGTAATTTAGAAACCAAACCTCACAGGGCCGAGCCCGACATTGACCCTTCACACCACCTAAATTATTGCATCCACTTTCTTCAGCCACTAAAATAAATTTCTGTATGTTTGAAATAAAAATAAGGGTGTGTTTGTATTATTAGGAGGAATTTCCAGCATCAATGCCGGAGCACGGGGGTTGTGCTGATGGCGGCTTTGGGGTGGGACAGACGTGCAGAGGGCAGCCCTTACCCCAAAATTCCTAAACAACTCCAGCCTGCACAAGGTCTGAAAAAGCCAGACATCTTCTGAAGGCGTTTTACGAGTGCATATGGAGAAACTGCCGAAAATATAACTGTTAGTGAATAAAATGGAAATTAGTGCTGTTGTGTTCACCTGTAAGTTTTTCTTTAAAGCCAGTGATTGCATTTGAAACCTGCAATTCTCAACAAAAAGAGAAAAGTTCAGTGCTGATTGCTGGATATTTGGACCTCCCAGTGCAAACATTAACTGGCTGAGAGGCACTCTGGAATGTAATGAAGGAAACAATACTGGGAATGGAGCCAAACGCAGAAACACTGGCGCCTGCAACCTAGGGATTTGCCTCCTAGTAATAGGAGCTGAACAAGGCCCAGCACTTCTGTTAGGCTGGAAATGACATACTGTGATCCTTGACTTAGCCAAAGGGATTTTAAATGGAGGAAAGAGTTGGCAAGACAAAATCTCCTGCACTTTTCACAGTGTTTTCTAAAACAAGCAAAGGAAATCAGGAGAAAAGACTGTAGTCTATTACATTTGATCCAGTTAAGTCAAGAGTGGAAGCTTTTTAACTGCTGTTATTATTTTTTATACTTTCTCATCATGTCACACCACCCAGAAAGCACAGACATAAAGCAGAAACTTGAAACTGCTTTCATTCAAGAAGAAGGGCACCCCAACATTGCGTTATTGACAGGAGGGCTGCAAAAACTGACAGCTGCAGAAATTGTACAGTTGAAGTTCAATTCCCAGGAGCAGGAACAATATACTGATGGTATTAATTCCGTTTGGAATTGTTAAAATAAGAAAAGGTTATGGGCTGAGGAAGGGACCTGGTATATATTTTTTTTTCTTCTTCTTTTTTGCTTGTAACAAAGGCGAACCTTCCTTCTTCCCTGGTGTCCTTGGACTGTCATCTCCAACCTTTTGAAACTGTATCTGATTATCCATGTGGCAATTAATCATAATTAAGCAGGCTTGAGATTTGGAAAGGTACAAAGAAGGTGGCTATAGATCTGGCTTTTGTCCTGAGTAACCTCTTTTTTTTTTTTTCCCTCTTTTTTTGGCCGCTGAATCTTGTGTTTGGAGCCATGAGAGGGAGGACTGGAAAACTGTGAAGAAAAAAAAAATGAGAGAGGCAGAAAAAACAATGTGTGTGTTTTAACATCAGACCCCTGAGCATCCTGGTTGCTCTTTCTTTCTCTTTTTGGACATCACAGTCCCTAGAAACTAAGTTCCAGCAAACTTGGAAGCAGTCCGTTTCCAAGAGGAAGCTAGGTAACAAATTACCTTTTTAATGCCAAGTGATTTGGATCCATTCTTACAAACCAGATTTTTTCAATTTATTACAGGAAAACATTCAATCATTATACGCTGGCACTCTGTCTGGGGCACATGGAATACCATTCTACCCACTCCGCCCACATCCAGTTTTTAAAGGCTTAGAAAGCCCAGAATGTCTTCTTATTAAATGTTTTATATATTTATAATTAAAATACTGGGCTGGCATTAGAATCATTTTAACAGATGTAACCTGACACAGGCTTTCTCTGCCCAGGGTCAGGCTGGGAAACAATGGCTTCTTTAACTCCTGTGTTCTGCTCAGGTTTCTGTTTGCACATGGGTCCAATTTGTCCCATTTATGATTAGGTTTAAGTAAGTTGATGTGCTATTTATTTAGGAGAATTGCCATTTCAGACTATTACCATATTCCCTACAATATACATTACAGTGTGGTCTATGCCTGCACTGTCCATTATTAGCTTATTATAGTCCCCAATATGGTCCCAATTCACCAAAACAACAACAACTGACTTGATTCAGGCATTAAGTGATTTACTGCAGCTCTTTGGGTTGGAATTAATGTACACACTGCTCGCAAAAGCCAACACCCCCCTGCTTGCCCCCAACCCTGAAGGCTTACAAGGGCCATGTGCTGGCATGTGAAAGAGACTTAAATGTCTGTGTAATTGGTTTAAACATCGAGTATCAGCAGTGGACAGGGAAAACCAACGGGGCCGGCTTGCAAAATGCCAGATCAAGGTGCAGCTGGAGGGTGGGAGAGTTGGGTTTACCTGTGGGAGACACTGGGAAGATGTTACAAGCCAAGCCGTCCCTTGGAGCTGAGAGCATGGGTTTATCTCTGCTCCCAATAAAACACAATCCCCTCGCCTTGGACAGTGTGGCGGGAGTGGGAGTAATTTATAATGACTGGCCTCAAACACATGGCCGGGTCTCTGCGCTCCCCTTCCCCAGCACAGCCCCTGCCCTGCCTCGGAGGAGGTTTGCTCAATCCAAAGCCCTTTTCAGCAGCTCTTCAGCTCCCCCCAGCTGTGGAGATCCAGCCCCGTGCTCTGCCAAATTCCAAATCGCCTTCCCCATGCCCTGGGCATCATCCCGAGTCCCCCTTGGCCAACGCCACCAGCTTGGGTGGATGTTCCTGCACCACCAGCTCCAAAATCCACTCGCTCTCAGTCTCAGAGAGCGGCCGCTTTTCCTGATCAGGGGTAAAACACGGGATTTCAACAGCTGGAATTCACATAATAATAAATTAATAACCGCAGCCCCGGCGCGTTCCAAAAGCTACAGTAAAACAGCGGCGGAGCAGAAAGCAGCTCCATCACCTCCACCAGCTCTCCCTGGCACACATCCCGCTCCTGTCACTTGCAGTGAGGTCACTGGTCACTCTTCCTTCACCTGGGAACAGCCTGGATGTTCCCAGTCCCCTCTTGGAAGGTTTTATCCCAGAGCTCTGCTGGGCACAGAGAAGAGGAGGTGATGAAGAGGAGGTGATGAAGAGGAGGTGATGCTCTTGCACCAGCGCTGGCTTGGTGGCCATTCCTTGAAGGAATTCCCATGGAGTGCATTATCCAGGTGGTAATCCCTGGATTTTGGAACGAGCAGGGTGACCACAAGTGTGGCTGGTGATGTCATGACCATGAGGAGCAGGTGATGGGGCAGCAGCAGGGGATGCTGCAGTGCTCTGGATGGAGAAACAGCTAAAGAAGCATGAAAAGCCTGAAAAACAAGGATTTGTTGCTGGTTTCCAGCTCTGGTACACACTCAGCTCAATGGAAAGCAGTGGGGCCAGGAAAGAGGGTGAATTCCTGCAATGGGAGAAGAAAAAGAGGGAGGGAATATTGATGTGGAAGAGCTGAAGGTGCCCATCAGAGTGATGACCAAGACATTCCCTTCCAGGCCAGGGCTGGGGCTGGGAAAGGAGCTGAAATCTGAGCTGGCTGCTGGCACAGCCCAGAGCAGAGGCAGCAAGAAGCCCTAAGATGTGACACCATCGTGGGCAAGGAAATCCTGGAGATTTGGGGCTCTCTCCCAGCCCTCTCCACAGGCACCCAGCGCCCACCCTGTGCTGCAGAGCCACCGCCCTGCAGCTCTCCAGTCACCCAGTTAGTAAATCACAGATACACCAGGCTCAATTTACACCTACGTGTCGCCTGATCTGTCCTGAGAGTAACCTCTTAATAAATTAAACGGAGCCCCAAAAGAGGTTAGAAAATGAAGTTAAATGCTTCACCATCTGGGACTCAGCCAGGGCGAGATTCAATATTTGGAGTGATGGAAAGGTAAAAAGCAATTGTTGTCATGTATTTACCACTTCTTTCTTTTTTCTCCCACAGAGATAACAAGATGATAGAATAACTTCACTCTTTTATTTTTTTATATCCTTTTTTTTTGGGTGAAAGAGCTTTAAGCTGAGCTTTACCCAGACATCTCCAGGAAAACATCACTAAATACCTTTAAAACTACAAGCCTGGAGTCTGTGAGTTTTTCTGCCTTTTGGAGGTGAGGCAGATTTCACAATTTCGGATTCCTGTCTGTCTCCTCCAGCGCTGCAGCATCCACTGAGCTGAGCTCCCACTTGCCTGCAGCCACATTGGTTTAGGACCCTTTCCAGGTCGTTTGGAAGTCAGGCTTGGAGCCTGCTCCAGTCACAGAGCCACATAATGTAGAGCTATGAGAACTTGGGAAAACCTGCTTGGCAAAGCTGCTATTATTTCCCTTTGGTTTTAAAAGCCAAAAATAAAAAAAAAAAATTGAATGTTTTCCCTCTCCCCAAAAATCCCTAAATTGACTAAGCTCATGAGTTTGATTAAACCCACCAGGGAATTTTAAACAGAAGAGGGGAAAAATCCGAGTAGCAAGGAAAAACATGATTTTTGGCTTTTTTAAATTTTATTTATTTTTTTAATTATGCTGTAGTCTTTTGCCTCTAATGGCCCACCCTGCCCAGCCGCTGGCACGGGCTGCATCTGCAGATGGATGGGGAGCGGGCACAGCCCCGCAGGGCTGGCACGGGCTGGGAATGGCACATTCGCTGTGTAGGGAACAGCCCCGAGCCCTGCCCGCACCCCGCCGCAGGGCCGGTCCCTGTGCCCAGCTCTCGCAGCAGCGCTGTCCCGGGGGATGCTGCGGCGTTATCCTCCCTGCAAATCCGAGCTCTTTCATCTGACCGGGGTGGCAGCCCCAGCTCGGGATGGTCGGCACCCAGGGGTCTGTAGGGAGGGATGCTGAGCACAGCCTGGCCATGGGTCCGGCTCTGGCACTACAGGATCTGATCCAGGCAGGGGGTGCAGGGTGCTGAGCCCCCCGGGCTCACCCCACAGCTCAGCCATGTAAATTGCTCCTGCTAAACATTTTTAAAGGATTTCTTTTTATATTTATATTTATATTTATATTTATATTTATAGGTATATTTATACTTATATTATATTTATATTTATATTTATATTTATATTTATATTTATATTTATATTTATATTTATATTTATATTTATATTTATATTTATATTTATAATTATATTTATATTTATATTTATATTTATATTTATATTTATATCTATATCTATATTTATTTTTATTTTTATTTTTATTTTTATTTTTATATTCGTATTTGTATTTGTATATGTATATATGTATATATGTATATATGTATATAATGTATATATGTATATATGTATATTTATAGAATTGTATACTTATAAAATTTTCATATTTATGTTTATAAATTTATAAATCTTAAAATAAGAATATTTATATCTTTTATATATATTTCTATATTTTTATATATTTAATATGTGTTATTTATATAGATAATTATATATAATTCTATAACATAAATTATAGAATTAAGTTTTATTATTATATTATATTATTATATATTTTGATAAACATAATGTATTATATGTATATATTTATTTATATACATACACGCACAAACACACACACATATATATACTCACATATATAAAAACACACACATATATATATGTATATATTTATATATATGCATATATATGTATATATATATGTGTATATATATATATATGTATATTTGTGTGTATATATATGTATATATATATATATATATATATATATATATATATATATATATATATACACATGCACACACCCGTATATATATACACATTAGGTCAAAGATTAGGAGAAAGCCCTTCCCACAGAGGAAGATCAGGCACTGAACGATGTCCCCAGGGCAGTCATCATGACATAAACGCTGCCAGAGTCCAAGGAATGTTTGGAAAACACTCTCAGGCACATGGGGGTATTTTTGGAGTGATTCTGTGCAGAGCCAGGGGCTGCACTGGGTGATCCTTGTGGGTCCCTCCCAGCTCAAGATGTTCTGTGGTTCTGTGGTAACTTTGTGTGGATGGGGATCACACCTGAGCTAGAGTCAAATTCCAGCCTGTACTTACTCTGAGCAGTCTAGGAAGGTGCTTCTCCAAATCTGGAGCCCCTGAAGGACTTCAGAAGCACCCCAGGGCTACCTGGCAGCAGCTGTGAGGATGTGCTTTGTGCTACAGTAATGGGTTATCAGGTCCCCATCTCTTCACTTTGTTGTGGGCCTGTGATTTTAGACTTTGTTTTGTGAATGCACAGCATCATGGCCTGGAGGCTTCAGCAGAGAAATAAGAAATATGGTTAAAATTTAAAATTTTCTGTCGGTAAAAGGGTTTTCCTGAATATTATGCTGTTGTCCAAGTGAAGGTTATTTGGGTTTGCAGGTGGAACCTCAGCAGTTGTTGCACTTCAGTTTCTTAACCAAGGGGAGGGAGAAGCCCCTTCTGGATCCCATCTCTGTTTGTGGGGGAGCTGCAGAGGAGGAGGAAATGAGAAATCAGTCTGTAATCCTGAAAATCCTTTTCACTTTGAACACCCAGACTGCCTCTCTTGTGGAGCTACCACTCTCTCTGACCATGGGCTGGGTGTGCTGCTGGTGTCACTTCAGAGCAAAGAAAAGGATGTGGTTTGGCTTTCTTTTTTTTCTCCATGAAATGTTCTTAATAGCTTATCTCTGTGGACTAAGTATCCAGGATAAATCTGCCTTTGGGGGATTTTATATCACTGTGCATCATCTATAGTTTTGCATATATCTCCTGGTATAAGGTGTATGATTGAAATTTCATCTCACAAATCAGTTTTCAAGACTATCAATACTGGAATTTTAGGTTTTACTAATTTTTGTCTTTTTGCTAATTTTAGGAGTTGTATTTATGTTTCATCTGTGATCTTTCTGAGAGTGCAAAAAAGCTCAGGGCTGGAAATGGTCACAACAAAGCACAAAAGCCATTTACATGGTTCCCCAGAGCGCCCATGGAAGAGGTTTTGAAGCACATTGCCCTGAGATGATGTGGATGTCCCATCCCTGGGAATATTAAAGGCCAGGCTGGATGGGGCTTGGGGCAGCTTGGGCTGGTGGAATTTATCCCTGCTGATGGGGTGGAATGAGATGAGATCCTCTCCTTAAGGATCCTTTCCAAGCCAAACCAGTCTGATTCTGTAATTCTGTGAAACCTCATCCTGCCACCTGGAGCCAGACCAGGAGGTGGAACAGCTCCAGGTTTGTGGAGGTGATCAGAAACACTCAGCTGCTCCCAGCAAAGTGCAGCAGGATGGAGCTGGAAACAACCTGCAATGGAGCATCCCTGGAATACAAGAAAATTGGCTGAGGCTCCAGCTCTGCCTGGAGCAGGGAAGATGGGCAATGCCAGCAGGAATGGCAGCCCAGGCATTCCCAGGGGGAGGCAAGTGAGCCTCCTCTTCCAAGCTCAGCTCATTGCTAAACCACAGCACCTCTCTCCTCTCGCATTTTTTTTTTTCATTTGCTTCATGTTTATTCTGGCCTTGAACAGCTTAAGCCTTACTCCAGGCACAAAACCAAGTGACTTCCCTCTTGTTCTTCTTACCTGGCCTGGGATACAGACACCAAGTCCTTAAGGAAAATACACCACACTTTACATTGGCTCACTCAATACTAAAGAAAAAACCCACAGAAGACCCCCTTCCTACACAGCCAAGTTTTACAGCCCAGGAGCAAACGTTTCCCTCCCCATCCCTAGGGATGTGGAGGGATTTCATTTATTGTAGCAGACAATTCATTAGCTGTCAGAATAGGGGGAATGGAGGGATTTGGTTAGAGGAACCTGGGGGTATAAAACCACAGGTAAGTCCTGTTGGTGCTTCTCAAAATACCCGGAGCCGCAGAGAGCCACTGAACAATTCCGAGGAATCGTTTCCCAAGGCGACCACTCACCGATCGTTTGGACACATTCAGAAAATAATTCACTTAACAACACTATTTCAGGGACTTTTTTGGAACCAAGGTCAGCCTTTCCTTTGATTTCAGCTTGTCTGGATCAGGACCTCCAGCACAGCAGCCCTTGGATCTGTGTGAGCCCAGGTTCTCCTCACACAACCCTACCACACCCCAGCTGCAGCCCAGCACCCGTGGGGAGCTCGCTTGGCTCCTGGCTTTGGTGAAACTCAAATTTCCTCTTGGCTTTGCTCTGCACACTTGGATTTCGTGCAGCCCAGCCCTTCCCTCCCAGACCTGAGAGGAATCTGCAAGAAGAAATGGGATGTCAGGAAGAGAAACTCTCGTGTGCTGAGGGTTGGCTTTTCCACGGCAGGTGTGGGGCTGGGAGCTGCCCGCTGCTCCTGCGAGCTTCCCCGAGCAAATGTCAGCTCCCTGCTCCATCAGGCCTTTACCTTTATAGCTTCAAGGAAATGACAGCTCCGAGCTGCTGCTTTGCAGGAGGGAATAGTGCAGGTCACATCCTCGGCTAATGCAAAATGGCATAATGAAATGCTGATTGATACCCGCCAGTAGCCTGGCTCCCTTGTTAGCTACGCAAATGCAGGTAAAAATCCTTGTTAATCTCAAATTTCAAAGCCTTGGTGGCCCTTGATTCGTGGAGGGAAGGTGCATCCACAGTGTGCAGCTACAGGTGGCCTCTGTCCTTCAACAGGGAAGCTTTGAAGAGATTTAACTACTGACGGCAAGTGCCAACTCCATCCTGACAAATGAAAGGGAAACCGGGGAGGTTGTGCTCAGAAAACCAAAGGAAGGATACCCCAGCAGTGCCTGGCTGTGTGGCTGTGCAAGCCTCGAGCTGGAGCTTATGTGTTTCCAGATTTCCTCAGGTTGGCTGAGTTTCTTTAAGAAGGAGCACTTGCAGGTGTCCCGTGGGAGGCAGCCTCCCCTTCTCCAGGCAGGATGTGAGCACAGCTCCCCGGTGCCAGGAGTGACCACCTTTGAAGCCCAGTCCAATTCCCGTTTAAACAGGAATCTGGGAGCTCCTTTGAAGAACAAACACAAGCTTAGGAAGGAGAACCAGCGCTGCTCCATTACCAACACTTTTGCCTCGGTGTTCCTTTTTATTTTTCCATGGGAAACATCAGCATTTTGTGGTCAAGCTCATTATTTGCTCTGTACAAGAGCTGGGTGTTTCGAGCCAGGGAATGAGCTCTGCTCCTCACTCAAGTCATCAAAGGGCCGAATATTCCTACTGATATTTAATACATTTCATCTCCATCTTTTAATGCACACATTGAAGTATACTGTGTCTTTAAAAAAACCCCTCAGCTTTGCCTGGTAATTTAGCTCCCCCCACACAGTCTCATTTACTGTTATCTATTTTTATTCTCACTGGGGATTAGGTAAGCAACTCGCAGTATTTCCAGCTGTCCTTTTAGCATCACTATTTGAAAACTGTGTAGACCACAAAGAACATAATTACAAAAACAAATTGCTGGTACAACTGCTCTGCTAATAAGCAGGGACCTGTTGTAAGTCTGAAACTTAGAAAGACCATTTCAGACTTCTGTTTTCATTAAACTGTGGTTGCTGAGAGCAGATATAATTGCATTTCTTTTCTTTTTAAAGGCTCTGGGTTACCTGGAGTAATTTGTATATTACATTTTTTTTTCCTCTGGAAGTCCAAATCAGTTCTCTCAATGGAAAACATTACATAGGAGGGGTCATTCCACAAGTGGTTTGCATTAGTGCAAGAATTGCACTCGTGTACTAAGATGTTTAAGCACCTACAAAGTTGTCGCCAACCATCTGCACTGCTGGTAGCACTAAATCAGCCAGGCCCGTATGCAAAGCCAGAGTAATTTATCTGTCAGGCAGTATTTCATTTAAAACATATCCCTGTAAAATATGAAATACTTAGAGGCACCCACTTTCCTCTTTGAATGTGACGTTTTCCATTACTGCAGGGGCAAAATTGTCTTTTTAATGGAGCAAGGAAAGCTTTGTGCGCTGGGGCTCTGGCATTAGGAAAGGGGTTTCAGTTTGCATTATGTTAATGGGCAATTATCAGTGCAGGGGAAATGAAGGCTGTTGTAGGAGTGTGTGTTTGGGGCTGCTGCCTCTGCTCTGCTCGGGGCTGGGATGCTGCTGGACCAGGTGGGATTTTCTCCTGTGATTCCCTGTGATCCAAACCCAAACACAGAGAAGCCAAGGTGCTGCCTCATAGCCCTGCAGAGAAAGCCAGGTGAGCTTCAGGAGGCTTGAGCTTAATCTGTGACTCAGATTTATGTGAGGAACCCTCCTAAGTCTGGAAATACCCAGCACTGCTTTGCCATTCCCCAGGATCTGTGGGACTTACACTCCATGCAGGATCCAGTACCAACCTGTTTATTTTTACAGTTTGTGCTCCAAATTGTTTATGCAGAAAATCTGAGCAGGGGGTGGGTGGGTGGATGGAGAAATAATCCCATTTTGTCCTGTTCTTCCCTTTCTGCAAGGTACAGTGTTAATAAAACATTTTCAATAAACAAACTAACCAGCCCTAAGTTGCTGCTTTTAATATAAGACACAAAGTCTCGGTATGATTTTTCCAGATTCTGCACCTGATTAATGCCATACCACTTTGGCTGAATTTATGTTCAGGGAAAGTGCAGGGTGTATTTCCTTTGCAAACAGAAACAATATGTGCAGGCTCCTTCCCTTACCTGCACCAGATGCCCAGGAGAGGAAGAGGAGGAGCAGGAAAACCTTGGCTGGGGTGGAGGCAGAGTACCCAAAACCTGGGGATGGGGAATTTATTTAGGTTTATTTAGGTTTATTTTATTTAGGCTTATTTATTCAGGTTTTGCCATCCCACAACAAAAAGTTGTGGTCTGCACACTGCTGGGAGTGAAGCACTCAGTCTGAAGCTGTGCCGCCAAGTTAATTCCAGAAATATGAAAATATGAACAAATAATTCAAATGGCTGGAGAAATGGGATATCTGTTCACAGCAAAGGCAACTGAAGTCATCAACCCCTATAATTTTATATATCTAATAATTTCTGATTGCACCAGAAGGCAGAGTTAGTTCAGGATTGGATATTTAAAGACAGGTGTTGTTACAACCAGGATATTGATAATTTCACAATAATACTCTTAGCAGTGATAAAACAACATTCACCTCTGCTCCGTGTCTGATAACGTAATTATACATAAATTATCATATTCAATGCATTGAAAGTGAAAACTGAGGTCTTGTCACAGTGACAGAAAAATCTCTTTTAGGATTTGAAGCCAGGACAGGACCCAGAATTTCAAAAATTATCTAAATGGTTTTTTAAAAGAAATTAAACCAATCCAATCTTTGCGTTTAAGAGGCTCAAATGCATGAAAAGCAAAGCTGGCTGGAATGAAGAATTCCTCATTTTAATAGATGTGGGTTTCTCCTAAAAAACCCAGCTCCCATTTCCAGCTTTGAAGCCCATTTTCAGCTGTGAATAAAAATGATGGATTTGGTAATTTAGGTATGGCCAGAATCGGGAATGCTTAAGGTTGGAAGGGAATTCTGGAGATGCTCCGACCCAATCCCCAGAAGAAATGGAGGAAACCTGCACCTGATCATGACATGGAGCTGATCATATCCCAGAGCCATGGAATGGTTTGGGTGGGAAGGGACCCCAAATGCCCCCCAGAGCCACCCCTGCCATGGCAGGGACACCTCCCACTGTCCCAGGTGCTCCAACCCCAATGTCCAGCCTGGCCTTGGGCACTGCCAGCCAGAGAGCACCATCAGATATGAGCATCTCACACCCAGCCGTGCCTCTGGAAAAGGATATTTCCAGGAAAGGATATTTCCAGTCTTTCTTTCCGGGTAATCATGGAAACAGCAGCACATTCCTCAAAGCAGACCCTGGTGTAAAAATATTTGGGTTCATAAATTTGTTGCTCTGATGTTCCATTTCAAACCCCTGACTCAAAGCCTTTGTACCTTAATTTTCACTTCCACTAAAAAAAGGAGATTTCCAGGAAAAGTCTGGGCTGCAAGGGAGGCTAGACCCAAGTGCTCCCTTCCACTGCTGGCCTAACTTTTAAATCAGTTTTTAATTGCATGAAAAGCCGCCCTCATCCCTTTTGATTACATCCTTCTATCGCCCTCAGAACGGCAGCATCTGAACATCTTATTAATAAAAGCTATTTTGGAAAATAAAACTCCTTTGGAATATATGAGGATTAACACTATATATAGACCACGATGGCTTAAAAGAGATTGTTATGGTCTATTGTGCAAATACATATTTACTAGAGCTTTTGAAATACAGATCATGCAAATATGTATTCAGGGACTTTTAAAAATGCAGATTATTGACCTGACAGATCATAAAGGCTCCTTTGAAACCATTCTGGGTTACAGTATCATGTAAATACTTATTTAGGCAATTTTTTAAAATCTTTGCAAGTACAGTCAGTGAAAACCCTCATGGAAATAAATGTTTTTCTCACCTGACAGCCACGGTGAGTTTGAAAGTTAAATACTTGCCTCTCCTACATTTAGAAAATCCAAATCTATCCTATCTGAGGATGGCAAAGATGTCTCCAAGATGGGGTATAATATGACCTGTTAGGGAGGTGCTGACCACCCCAGGGCTGCAGAATAATTCAGATTTTTTACAATCACCTGATGAGCAGCTCCTTGCCCTGGAATCACAGAATCCCAGAATGGTTTGGGTGGGAAGGGACCTCAAATCTCATCCAGTTCCTCCCCCTATGAAGGGCAGGGACACCTCCCACTATCCCAGGATGTACCAAGCCCCATCCACCCTGGGCTTGGACAATTCTCTGGGAAATTTCTAATAGGGGACGATGATAAAATATTTTATAACAAAGAGAGAAAAATGAATATTCCTCTTTTACAGGCCATGTACAGCCAGTCAGGCAAGCGCAACTTCCAGCAGCACAGGCTGGATTTCAGCTGGTCATTTTGGGAATAAAAATTGTATTTATTAGCAATTTCCTGAACCCATTGATACTCTCAGTTTTCCACAGATCCCTTATTATTCAATATTGCATCAATAATATAGCGGCACTGATTAATTTGAATTCCTGTGCATGAGTAAGAAAGCAAAAGCAGCTTTCTGGATGCCTGACCCTGCAGCACAGTGGTTGTTATGTTTTGTTATGTGTTACAACAACGCCGTCTTCCAAGAATTTGTGAATGTGTGTGAAACTGATTGTGCCAGGTGATTGGAATATTCCTGGAGCACAGACACTGCCTTGATGAATAGTGGTGTAAATGCTCCAGCAATTTTGCACATAAATGTGTCAGCTCTGGTCTACATAATGGAGAGAGGTCCTTTCATGGACTGGATAAAAGCGGGTTTATGAATCATGGAAAAACACGGGGAAAAAACATGTCCTGTGAATTTTCTTTGGAAAGTCCAGGGAAAAAAAAAAAAGAAACTAACAAAAAAAAAACAAAAAAAAACAAACAAAAAAAACAAACAAACCAAAAAAACCCCACACCTGGAACCTGGCCACAGCATTTTAGTGCTCTTTTGTCATTCTGCTGGTTGAAGAGAGCTGTTCATGGTGATTAACAGGAGTGTGCACATTTGGGGTTTTTTAAGATACAACTACAAACAAAAGGTAGTAAATTTAATTTTCATTAGGGTAGAATTACTGTTCTCTTACTCGGGGCAGGAATACACATTAACAAAAACTCCTTGTTACTTTCTCTCTGCAGATCTGGCTTCTATTTGCCTCGGCTGGAGGAAGGTTTGACTGAACATTCACGATTCAACCAGGCACCATAAAATCTCCTGCAAGAAAATTTACTGTAGGTATAAAGTAAATCACATAAGGGCTGTGCACGCTCATTTACCAAACACAGCCTCGTTCCATTGTACCAGCAACAGCTAAGGGGTGCACCTTGTGCACGCCCTGTTTTTAATGGTGTTTGCTGGAATTTGAAGGGTTTAAGACAGAGGAAGTGTCTTATGGTGTTATAAACAGAGCCATGCAGGAAAAGCAAAATTTTCACGACTGGTTCTCAATATTAAAATGGTTTGGGGAGTTTTGAAGTCAGTTTCTGTGATTTTTTTTCCCTCAGGTGATACACAGCTATGGGAAGGATAAATATTCCTCATGGCAGAGCTGTGGTGGACTGAGAGCACAGGTTCAGTGCTGGCAAGAAGCCTGAAAATTCTCCTTCAGAAACAGCAGGGTGGAATCCAGAATTGTTTAGGCTGGAAAAGACCTTCTCAGATCATCAAGTTCAACTGTTCCCCAGCAATGCCATCACTGCCCCATGTCCCCAAGGGCCACATCCACACAGGTTTTAAATCCCACCATGCATGGGGAGTCCACCAGTGCCCTGGGCAGCAGTGCCAGGCCTGGACCACCCTTTCAGTCAAGAAACTTTTCTTAATTTCCACCCTGAGCCTGCCCTGGCCCAGCCTGAGGCCTTTCCCTCTGCTCCTGTCCCTGTTCCCTGGAGCGGAGCCCAACCCTGTGCAGAGCCACAAGGTCCCCCCTGATCCCCCTTTGCTCCAGGCTGAGCCCCTTCCCAGCTCACCCAGCCCATCCTCATCACACTTGTGCTCCAGTCCATGATTCTAAGGAGAATTTTAGGAACAAAAGCACAAAAAGGCAGCAGGTATCGCATGTGCCATCTCTTGTTTGGGAATGGGAAGCGGAGCAAGGAAGAAGGGATCCTCTCAGCAGGGATGGACCCCACACATCCAAGCTGGTCCTGGAGCTTCAACAGGAGGCATAGAGAGGGGGAAAAACACAAATAAGCTAATTAGCCTAATCACAAGGCCATCCTCAGTCAGCATTACCCGGGCAAATCCACCCCAGCAGGCAGAATTAGGGGATTTAGGGAAAACTGATCTTGCAGCAGGGCCATAAACAGAGGAGTGCACCTGAAGTAGCCCTGGGCCCTGGGGAGTGCTGGGGGAAGTGAGAACCTGGTTACTGCGAAGACAAGTGACTGTGAAATCCTGCTTTATTCTTCCTGCCATAAAGGAGTGTGAGTTCCTCCAGGCAGGGCTTGAGGGAGCAGGGACAGGACAGCACCTGGGCCCTGTGTCCCCACTGGGGACAGGCACTGTCCCACGGCCACAAATCCTTCTGCAAAGCTGCAGCAGGGGTTTCAGGAGCTGGGCAGGCCCTGGGTTTGTGCCTCTGTGAGCTGATGCCGTGTCTGACCCCGACACCCTGCTTTGCACTCAGCTCTCATTTCCAGCTTTGAAGCCCATTTTGAGCTGTGAATAAAAATGATGAATTTAGTAATTGAAGTATGGTCAGAGTCAGGAATAGCTAAGGTTGGAAGAGATTTCTGGAGATGCTCCAACCCAACCCTCAGATGAAATGGAGGAAACCTGAGCCTGATCATGACATGGAGCTGATCATATCCCAGAGCCATGGAATGGTTTGAGTGGGAAGGGACCTTAAATCCCATCCAGTGCCCATGGTATGATATCCCAACCAGGAACATCCATTGGTGACAGGACATGGAGGAATGGTTTAAAGCAGAGGAATGTAGGGTTGGGTGGGATATTGGGAAGGAATTGTTCCCTGGGAGGGTGGGAAGGTCCTGGCACAGGGGTTTGGAACTGGATGAGTTTTAAGGTCCCTTCCAACCCAAAGCATTCCAGGATTCTGTGGTTGTAAGGAATAAAGTCAATCTGCACAGCAAGCTGCATTTGGACATTGGGGAAATATTTTAAGGATACAGAGCTCTGAAAGAAATATCTCCATCAAACTCTTTTTCTTCCTCTCCTTGCCTCAACACTACATTGTACTACCTAAATGTTTACTCAAAGAGTGGATATTCAAATTATGCTGTTATCTTACAAAGTTGTGGTTAAACCAACCCCATTCTTTATGGTCTTGACTCTCCCTCAGCTGAAATAAGTGATTTCCTTTCCATTAAAGTTAATGCTACGAATCAAACCTTACCTGAAATATAAAAGTTCCTGGGTTTGATGCTAAAGATGTTTCTTCAAGAGGCAAGATATAGAATTTCATATATCTCTGGTTACCTTCACTTTTATCCATTGATTACAGGTATTTTTTAGATTAATAAGGAATAAACAAAAGTCTCTGAAAGCATTACCCAAGCACCAGGAAAATAGAAATTCACAATTTTAATTTATCCAGCACAGCTTCTGAAAAACTCCTCCTCCCACCTTGTGCCTCAAACATGTCCACTTTTCTTCCACATCTGATCTCAAATAACCTTGGAGGTTTCACACAATGCAGAGGAACCCCAGAAAATAATAAAGGTATTTGGTGAAATACTGCTTAGTCTCTGGGATAAACCTGGAGCACTGACTTGTATAGCTAGAGGCTTATTTTTAGATCCTCCAGAGAATTTGTGTGAAAAAGGTGAGAGAGAGAAAGAGAGAGGAAGAACAGTTTAAATCATCATAACTTCATAAACCAGAATTTTGGTTAAGATTATCTAATAAAACACAGATGTAAATATATTTACAATTAAAATGGCTTTATTGTGATTTTAAAGCCTCTACATAAAAACAAATCAACAAAAAAGTGTTTGTTTTGCATTAGCTCCTCCAAGAGGCCAGAACTGTCAAAAATATATTTAAAAAGTTAATGAGTGTGCCTATTTCAATAAATTATTGGAATGGTCAGTCCAAACCCAGACCCTTTTCCCCTGGGGGAATGGGATGGCTCCTTTGGAGAGGGTTTGGGAGGGAGCCTAGCCATGGGGACCTCAACCAAACCTGAGCTCAGGGGCCAGCCCTCCCCCTGGGAGAAGGGAAGGAGAAGGAACAAAGCGCCCATCAGGGGCTTGCCCAGGTGCTGGCACCACAGGCCAGGGCTGAAACCTGACCAGGGGATGGGGCAGAAGGGAAACAAGCTCAGGGCACTATTAAAATTTAATTTATTTCATCCTTTCCTTTCCTCTCCTAGTTTTCTTTTATTCCTTTCCTTTCCTTTCCTTTCCTTTCCTTTCCTTTCCTTTCCTTTCCTTTCCTTTCCTTTCCTTTCCTTTCCTTTCCTTTCCTTTCCTTTCCTTTCCTTTCCTTTCCTTTCCTTTCCTTTCCTTTCCTTTCCTTTCCTTTCCTTTCCTTTCCTTTCCTTTCCTTTCCTTTCCTTTCCTTTCCTTTCCTTTCCTTCTCCTTCTCCTTCTCCTTCTCCTTCTCCTTCTCTTCTCCCTTCCTTTCCTGAAGGGCCAGGAGGGAGCAGACTGGGTGGGAAAGGAAGTATATTTTACAGCACTTTCATTACTCAACTTGATGAGAGCTAATAAAAATTCTTAATTGAAAATAAGTACCTTAATGACAATATCATAATCAGGAGTTATATTTCCTATTTATTTCAATATAAAATACCTTCTTTCTGAACGAAATTATTCAGAGCAGTTTTCCTTATTGGCTCACACATTAGGAAGATAGTAAATACAGCTTTAAGTAGAATCACCTGTGCTTGGTTTTTCGCTCCAACTTTTCCTTTCTGTTGCTAAAACCAATATTAGATACTTTCCTAATTGTTATTGAAACATATACGGGCCCTTTCCCATATCTTTATTTGGCTTTTCAGTGTGGAGTCAGCATTTAATCCAAGCATTTGTGACATGGTTAACACCCACAATCATTTCCTGTTATGCCTCACACTGACTAGAGTGGGCTGCTGTATATTTTCCAACGCCCACTCTGCTGTCTTTACAATCAGATTATGCCATTAGACATAGACAATGAATCACTGTAATTGTTCTAATATGGCCAAACTGCCAGCAAAGATTAACCCTTTCTGGGGATTCTGCAGTTAATTCTGTGTGGACCTGTGGTTACAAGGTGTTAAGAGGCTTTGGGGGGTTAAAACTGGGGAAAGGTTTGTTTTAGCTTACAAAATATCCTTTAAAGTGCTGGGTTTGGCTTCTGTAGAATGGCTGAGGAGTCCAAGCAAAGACAAAGAAGAAGAAATTAATAAAAATAAAAAATGAGGGGGATCTTCCTCAGGAGGGGAAGCAGAGGGGCAGCTCTGGGAGGTTTAAATAATAAAGGGATGCCAGGACCGAGGGAATGGCTGGAGCTGTGTCAGGGAGGTTTAGGGTGCATTTCAGGGAAAGGTTCATCCCCTAAGGGCGCTGGCACTGCCCAAGGAACGGACATGGCCAGAGCTCCAGGAGTTTGGACAGTACTCTCAGTGGGACTTTTGGGATGTCTGTGCAGGGCCAGGAGCTGGACTCAACCCTTGTGGGTCCCTCCCAGCTCCAGAATCCTCCATGATTCTGTGTGAGTCAGTGTTTTTAATCAAAAGAATTCCTAGGGTGGAATTTTGAGGACGACAGCTCCAAGAAGGGAGAGGAGCGCTGGAGCGTTTGCGCATTTGGGGTTGGACAAAAAGCTCATTTTGTGCTTCTTGGAGGGTTTTCTTGAGGCTGTAAGGAAGGCACCAAGCCAAGCATCTGGTCCCCGTGTCCCACCCCAGTTAGGAGGCTGTTAAATGACTCTTTACACACACATTCCTGTCAGCACACCACAAAAAAGATCCAAGGATACATCCTCCCAACACCCCTTTGTTCCAACGCTCGCAGTAAATGGGCTCCTGATCAAAGTGAGGCGAGCACTAATTGGAAATCAAAAGTCCATTAGCATTGGAAATGCCATTTCTACGGCGGGCTGGAGAGTTTTTTTGCAAATAATTTGTTTAGGCCCCAAACTAACCATCATTAAATGAATGAAAGTCTCTATACGGACACCTTTTGACATTAATTTAGGCTGGTAATGTATCAGATTAGAGTTTAATATGAAATTCTGACTTGAGTAATTAAAATCTTATTACTTAAGTGGATATTCTCAGTTTAATGGGGATGCAGGGAATCAGTTTGCCCTGTTCTACCCTTAGTCAATAGTGAGGATTGAACCCAAAGCAGGAGGAGAGGGATGAGATCAGGCACCAAGGATGTTGGGCCCTTCTCCCACCCAGTTTTCACAGCAGTTGAGGATACACAGTCATCTTTAAAATGTTCATTTCTTCTGTTCACAGAACTGGGTAAAAGTAGCTTCTTGAATCTAATATGCAAATTTTAAGCAAATCTAGGACAAAAGAAGGGAAAAAAACACTTTTTAATGTTTTTTAAAATTTTGTACTGAGAACTCTGCAAGACTACCAAGAGGGAGAAGAAAAAAACAACTCAAAATAACCAAGAGTAAAAAAACTAATAATTAAATATAGGGAAAATAAACCTGACTGTCCCAAGCAGGGAAAATCTGGACAAAAATATACCGAAGAAAACATGAAATTCCAGTGCCATCTATGGGAAATATATGTATACATAGAATTAGGGGAGGCACTGATGCAGAAAACAGAATTATTTTAAAGCCAAGAGAAATCTTGGAAAAAAGTCATGGAGTAGTGTAAGTTTTAAGCATTGAGTTCAGGTAAAAATCCATGTGGATGTGACAAAGAAAGTGCAACTGAGTCACTCAACCCAGTTTTGGGCCACAACTGGTTAGCTGATGGGCAACACCTCTCTCCAGCTGGGACTTGCTGGTCTGAATCTCCAGCAAAGCCAAGTCCCAGTCCAGGACATTGAATTTCCACATGGGACATGGAAAGGTATCCATGTGTGCTCCTGCATGGGGTCTCCAGGCTTGCCCTCCCAAATTCCTTATATTACAATATAATAATACATTCCCATTGTATTACAATGGGAACGTGCATGAACAACATCTGAGTCAGGAGTGGGGAATCCAGCCTGCTGCATGTAATGTGCTTTAGGAACTTTTGGGATGAAAGTGCCTTATAAATGCCAGATAAAGCATCATTACTTTCACTTCAGCTTTTACAGCTTTGGCAAAAGCGTTCCTGTCAGGATGAAACTTGGCCTGCTTCTCCTGGGTTTGGGAGGGAATCTTTTTTTCCCAAATCCGAGGAATCTGGTTTGGCTGAATTTCAGTTCATTTAATGCAAAAAGGTTGAAAACATTTGACACTGAGACCTTTTTCTGAACTCAGCTCAAATCAGCTTTGTCTCAAAATGCCAAATCTGGAGAGCTCTTGCTCAGCTCTTTTTTGGAAGATTTTCCAAAAGAAAAAAATCCTTCCCCTTCATTTCTCAATAACATATGTCCCACTTGCCATTCTCAATCTATTTTCTCAAATAATTCACTACTGTTGGTAGATACGGTATTTTTACACTTCAGACTGAGCAACAGATATTGAAATCTGCTTAAATGATATTTGAAAAGCAGTTTGCAGAAAGGACACCCCATCATCCAGTGTCCCATCCAATCACAGGGAGCACTGGCGCTGCACTTGATCCAAGACTGTGGAAATCAATGTTGGGACTTGTTTCAACAGCATTCAGCTGCTGGCACACGTGAAATGAAGCACAAGAGGTCCTGAATTTAGTGGATTTTTGACTCTCTTTTGGAGGAAGAAACAGTGACTGAGGAGCTGGGAAGGGGCTCAGGCCTTGGCAGGGCTGCCCAGGGCAGAGGTGGTGGAGTCCCCATCCCTGGAGGTGTTCAGGAATCGCTGGCTGTGACACAGTGCTCTGATCTTGTTGACAAGGTGGTTTTCAATCAAACTCTTACAATCTCAATGCTTCTATGATTTAACAAAAATTATATTTGGAAAGAAGGGAGAATTTTTAACAATATACAAATGTGTGTGTGTGTGTGCATGTGTTTATGCAAAAATAAAAATATACACAAACAAAACAACCAGAAGCATATTTGGAAAGCAGTAAACTATTTACTGTTAGAGAACCACTATTCCCAGTACACCCAGCAGAGCTCACCAGGGAGTTTTGAGGAGCAAACACGGCATTGTGAACATTTTTGCAGTGCTGAAGTGGAGCAGGAACAGCAAAAATTGTCATGGCAAATGCTGCTCCAAAGACCAGATTATCCTTGGAAAGGTGTTTGAATTGCCATGGGATGCTGGGAGGACAACCCAGAGCCACCATCCAGGCACAGGGCAGGAGGAGATGAACAGGGATGAAACAAGTGACCAGAGAGGAAGAGGAAGGAAGTTGGTGAACAAAACTTCAACCAATTGAGGAGAGAACAAGAAACCTTGGACTTTCTGGCATGTATTCTGAAATTAAATATACTGCTGGCATTTCTAACTGGCTCTCACAAGGGCTTGGACATCACAATTTTCTTGCTGAGATAGGAAAGCTGGCTCAGGAAAACAGGATGGACATGTTTTGTTTTTTTCCCCCCCTTGATTTTGTGTTAAAGACATAGATTGACCGTGTAAGAATCACCTTAGTGAAGCTGTGAATGATTTACGACACGGGCAGCCCCGCAGAAGTGCGGGGAGCAGACGGGAAGTGCCGTGCTGGTTTTTGTTCTACACAGCTCAGCCAGAAAAATCCATTAAGTCCAGGCACTCAAAAAGGACAAAATCTCCTCGACACTTGTGTGTTTTTTCTCCTTTTACTGCTCTCCTCAGCAACAGGACCCTTTTTGCAATGTGTTAGACAATGTCTGTCCTTTCCTTCTCTTGGTTCACCTGCTGATGAGCCACATCCCCCACTAACACAAACTGATGTTTTTGGGAGTTTATGGTGCTTTTTAACACAGAAAACAGAAAGTTCCTCCCATCTCTGCGTAGGTAATTCTCAGTCCTTCTGAAGTAGCTGCTAAGCATCCTGGCTTTGCTTCTCTAACCAGTGCAGATTATGAGCAAACACAGAAAGGGCTCCAACAGCCAGAATTACAAAATCACTTGATTGAACTGACCATTCTAAAGGATTTCCACACTCCCCCAGCATTTTAAACACACACAATAATGGTAAAACATTTCACTGCCACATCTACATGTGCTTCTGGAGGCACATTGGACCAGTGCTGAAATATTCCCAGTTTTCCTGTGAAGGTTCGGAGCTACCACAAGGAGTGTGGGTGTCTTCATTTCTCCAGGGTGCAATTGGCCTTGGCTGCTTGGAGTGGCTTTGCTGGAACGGGGACTGGTGGAATCTCATCCAGGAGCCTGTGGACCACAGAGAGCTGATCCACAGCATGTGCTGGTTGACAAGTCCCTGGCAAATCATCCCACATGTTTTGGAGACGGACCTGAGGAGCAACAGGATAAGAGGAAATGGCCTCAAGTTACAGCAGGGGAGGTTTAGATTGGATTTGGGGAAAATTTCTTCATGGAAAATGTTGTCCAGCCCTGGCACATCAGCCCCAAGCAGTGCTAGAGTCCCCATCCCTGGAGGGATTTAAAATCCATGTGGCACTTGGGAACATGGAACCGTGGTGGCCTTGGCAGTGCTGGGGAAAAGCTGGACTCAGTGATCTTAGAGGTTTTTCCAACCAAAATAATTCTGTGATTCTATTATTTAATTTCGGTATTTGGAGAGGAAGAGACAGTAAAAATGCTAAACTTCAGGATTTGAAATTTTAAATCACTCTACTGCTGTGCAAATAAAGCAAAGTGACAACCAGAATGGGTCAGCACAGGCAGGAGAGCTGTCTCTGCTGGGCTGCTTGGAGTCCACAACCCCTTGAGAGGGAAAGGAAAACTCAGAGATGAGTAGGATGGGGGCTGAGGTGGAGCAGGGCATGGCCAGGGGCACACAAACCATCCATACTCCAAAATGACCATTCCCTTCCTCTTCCTAACTCCTCTGATACCTCATCCTACCAGATACAGGGGTAGGACAAAGGGAAGCCTGCGCTGCCTGATCAGCTGCTGAGGAGGGCTCTGAGGAAGAGCAAGAGCATTTTGTCTTTGTGAAAACAGAAAGTCAGAATGTGCACAAACCACTTCCCAGCAAGGGAAGACACGTTAGAATTAAAATTAAGAATTAAATTTAGAGGGAAATGAAATAAAGGAAAGCTTTCAAACACTAAAGAAAAGAGTTTTTATATTCTATCTACCCATGTTTTCTGATGAGTGCCTGCATTGCATCTTTTGGGAGAGGAGGGGTATTTTCTTAGGTTCCTGAAAAAAAAAGATCTATTTTATAATTACTAAAATAAAATGAAAAGGTCAATCATGACAAACAAGACATGCTGTGATTATCAAATCTGCTGAGTTTAAGTGTCTTTTCTGGTGTATAGCTGGCATTAAGGGAATATTTTTTTTACCTTTTTCTTCGGAGCTGAGTTGCAGAGGTCATGGCAAACCAGAGCTAGGGCTATTCAAAATTATGTTCATGCTTATAAACTATCCTGACTGCTACAGGCTTTGCTATTTTCTTTAGAGACAAAACATACCCTCACACTCACTCATCAGTATGTAGTGGAGCAATTTCAGGAGCCTGAGCTTTGTTTTTCTTTTAATTTTATTTGAACTCTTCCAAATCCTGGAAGGGTTTCAAATCTGAGAGGGGTCTTACCCAAGGACTCATTTTTAAAGCAAATCATACAGCGCAGGGTTCCCTTTCCTGGATGCTATGCAAATGTCAAGCTCAGCCATCGATGCAGTGGGACAGGTTTTTGCCACTGTCTCTGCAGTGGGTTTCCATTTAAAACCTTCACTGTCACCCACCTGTCCCAGCTCCCAAACCCAAACCCAGCTCTGTCCTCCTGCTCCTCCCTGGGAACACCTGGGTAGTCCAGAGGGTAACAACACTTTGATGCTCTCCTTTGGCATAGCACTAAAAATAATACTTTTTCAAAGGAAAATAATGGGGAGAGAAATGAGGGAGGCGAGCAGCTCATGCACTACAGCAGCAATGGCAACACTCCCCAGGAATTTTCACAGTACACTTAACTGCAATTTTGCTCCATCTAAAAATATTGATTGTTGGATTCTATAATAAATATTAGAGGTTGATGAGTAAAACTGAGTGTTTTCTAAGACTGGTATAGATTGTATTCTACCAGATACTGTGATATAGATTATGGAATGAATAATGACCATCCCATTCCACCTTAGCCATGGCAGGGACACCTCCCACTGTCCCAGGCTGCTCCAAGCCCCAGTGTCCAGCCTGGCCTTGGGCACACCCAAGGGGGAAGCCACAGCTGCTCTGGGCACCAATCATCACAGGGAATAATTTCTTCCTAATCTCTGATCCAAACCCACCTTCCTTCAGTCAAGGCCATTCCCCTTGTCCTTTCACTACATGAATTTATGAACTACATGCCATTATATTTTCCACCTAGATATAATATTATGTCCTAAAAGGGGCATAAATCATAATATTTTTAGGAGTCTCTTTCATGCTAATGTCCCAGTCTCTAAGCACTCACAGGACTTGTATCCCAAGGCTGATGCCTTGTCCCCTGCTTACAAACCTGTGATGCACCACCAGTCCTTCATCTCCAGCAGGACACCTCAACCTCTTGAATTTTCAGGATGCGCTGAGCTTGGTTTTCCACCACAGTTCCAGGGATGGACAAACAGCTGTACAATATCCTCTAAAACCATGTCCAGGCTCTGCTTACAAGTGTTTTGGAGCACAGTGAAACACCAGACAGTTTTTCCTGCAGCACTATCATCCCATTTTACAACCCTTCACTCACTTCATGTACCAAATGTAACATTGGCAGAGAACAAGAGAAACAAAATCATTTAATTCTGTCATCCTACACCACTGTCATCAAATGAGAGACTGGAAAGGAGGTCAATAGCAAAGGTACAATAGCTGCAGTGCTGAAATATTTTGGATTATTCCTCTATGATACTGTGTTGTTTTCCAAGAGGGAAGTGAGGGCAATGTGTGTGAGAAGACCATTAGAAAGGAAGAAAAAAACCATCAGGAAAGATCAATGCTTGACTGAGCTATTTTATTAAATTCCCCCTGGATTTAGTCCGAGACTTAAGGCATGATACGATCAGAGCAGATTGCCTTGGGTTATTCCACTCTGAAGTTGTCCATATATCTGACATTGGTCATGACATATTTAATTTGAACTGGAAGTTCAGATTTAATGGTTGAATTCAAGTGGAACGGGAGCACAGAACCAAGTCGGGACTCACTGTCCATGACTATTGCTGCTCACCTCCCTCAGCAGGCATCCGTGCTGAGGGGGGACCTGGGAAGAGATCCCTGAACAGCCTTGGATGCAGGGTGGGAATCCCAGGAATGAGCAGCAGGACCCAGAGTGGCTTCCAAGGGTGAGCTCACCCTACCAAAACCTTTGCGTGATGCAGTTTGCAGGAATGAGGTGGAACTTTGGCTTCCACAGCGCCAAGAGGAATTTTACTACTGAGTGTAATGGCGTTATCCTTGATGTGAAATCCCCAGGAAAAACAAAGCTGAGCAAAACAAAACAAAGGGAATATTTCCAGGCTGCCTGGTTCAACTGCTTTCTCATTCCCAGTGAAATTTTATTTGGATACAAGCAAATAATTTTGTCCATTGGTTACTGTACCAAACAGCTGTTGCTGTTCTATCCCAACTGGCTGGATTTAAGGGTATTTTAAATATTGTGCTGGGCAAGATTTAGCACATAAACACTGTTATCTACTGAAAAATGAGAATCAAGTTCTTATGAACACATTACCCTGTGTCAAAATAGTGTCAGTAGAGCAGAACTGAAGGTATAATTAGGAGCAGAAATCTTGTCAGTAGCAGAATTTAGCCTTAGCAAGAGTATTTCTAGACTTACTTTCTCTCACCACACATTTTCCAGCCCCAGTTATGCTCAGCCTAATAGGCACTGGTAACATCTTGCACTGACCTCCCCACAGTGCAGGAGTCAGCAGTGCCAAGTCTTTTCCAATGCTTGGGAGGACCCTGCTGGCTCCTGCACTTATCTGGATTCAGTGGGGTTTGACCTCTCCATGAAATCATTATGGAAACAAATCCATGTGCATTCCCTCCACAGCCAGCAACAAACACAATGAGGAACAAGGAAGAGAGTGAGCATTCAGAATGTATCAGTGCTCCTTGTCTGGAGGAGGTAAACCCAAACAGCTTTAATTTTGATTTCTGCACTGATTTTACAAAGCCAGCTTTTCTCAGCATCATTGTTTTGTCTTTTTTTCTTCTAATTTGGTTGCTGTGACAAACACAAAGCCTTGTGTGGCTACAAGTGCGGGGTGAGGCACTGATATCTGTCCTTCAGGGGTTTTAATTTCACATATTGTCAGCTGTGTTGTGCTGTTTAAGGTGAGAGAAGGGAAGGGGACACATCCCTCCCTGGCTGTCCAGCCACAGACAGGGACAGGGACAGGAGGGAGAAGAAAATTCACATCTGGAGGTTTCACACTCCCACAGCACATTCCTTTGACAGCCTCTCCACCTTCCCATTGCTGCCTCCAACCCCTCCATGGAGATGGTGGCCCCACATCATTCCTGTGTTCTGAAAACCTGGGAATGCTCCCACCTCCCATGAATTCCTGATGCCAAAGACTTCTCAGGAGCACAGCCCTGAGCTCCAGGAGCTGTTCCTCACAGCCAACCCCTCACCACCCACCCCGGGGTGATGTGGGGGGCACAGGGCTGGCAGACCCAGCTCCCCCAGCACCCCAGCCCACCCACAGCCCCTGCACACATCACCCACAAGTGGCACTTAGACTTTTGGACAGCACCATTAATGTGAGAGGCACTTATAGAGATGGATCGGTATCCACCTGATGGCTGAGGTCGTTTTCTCCTCCCATATGATTCATTGGGAGGGAATTAGGGAAAAATGGGAAAAGTATGCTGATGTAATGGTGCATTTTTCAGGAGCTCGTTCATTGTCTTCACCTTGAGCTTTCAGATGGGCTGAAGTTACGAGGCAAACAATAGGAAATCTTCCTTTAAAATCGTGCTAAGGAAGAAAAAAAATAAAAAATAAGAGAGCTCCTTTATAGCCTGCCTCAACTCTGACTTATCAAACGCAAGGTGTTTGTTAGATGCAACAGGTTCCTTGCTACGAAGCAGTGTTCTTACATTCCTCACACCCCCTGTAGGCTTTGAAATCAGTGTTCAAAGTGGACTTTCTGAATTCATGAAAACCCACAGGTCTATAATACATCCCTAATGGAAGTCAAACATGACACCCTAGAGATAAAACACAGTGGCCTTACCCTCTGTTCACAGTAGGTGTCTGTGTATAATAAATATTTTATTTTACTACAAAAACAAATAACTAAACATACCCCCTGTGTTTGTTCTGAACTCTACAGTAGCTTTTGTGAGTTTACTATATTTCAAAGCTGAGATAGGAAACCACAAAGTCACGTCAGTTATAATCCATGCTTGCACAAGGCAAGGCAGCTCTGATTCCAGCCCCACCAAGCTCCTGGGACCTGGATGGCTCTGGGCCTCCAGGAGGGGACCCATGAGGAGCCCAGATGTGGCGTGGAAAGCCCACCAGGCACAGCCCCAGCTGGCAAGGGATTCATAACACCAAAAACATCCTGTACGTTTTGATGCTTTCAGTGGTAGGTGGTGGTCCTGCAGAATCTCAGCCAAACTGGAGTGTGTGCTGAGGGGTCTGGGGCACTCTCATTCAAGGGGGGACACCCAAATTACATGGATGAGCTGACATCTAAAGAGAAGCAGAGTGTCTTCTCTGAGCTCCCTCATCATGGCCATGCTCTTGGTTTTACTTGTGACTATCACACTTCTCCACTATTTCTTAATTTCTTGGGATATTTGCTCTGAGAGAGGCAAGTGTACACTGAAATGATCCCCCCCCTTTTCTTCTCCAGCTTCAGGAGCTCTTCAGTTGTGGGCCTACGGTTATGGAGAACCTCATTATCTTCAAAAAAAGGTGGAAGAAGCCTGCTGGAAAGGTGAGCCATGATGAGGGCTGTCCCCCACCTCAGACCAGGCAGCACAGCCAGGGCTGGCAGCAGGATCTCCTCAGCCTAACCCTGGTGGACACATGAGGTACAAAGCACACCTTCTGTGAGAATATGGAATTATTGACTGAGCTGGGCTGGAAGGGACCTCAAAGATCATTTAATCCAACCCCCTAATACCTTCCAATAGGCCAGGTTGCTCCAAGGCCTGGTCCATTGGAAGGTGTTGGGCCAGGCCCAAGCCAGGCCTGTCCAACCCGGCCTTGGACACTTCCAGGATGGAGCATCTACCACCTCTCTAGGTATATTGTTCCAGTGTTTTGTGTTCTGCTGTTCTACCTCCTGAGGTGTCCACACTGCTCGTGTGGCTATCTGGATACACTTTTATCCCATTTTTCTATCCACTTTTATCCCATTGCCGCAGGTGACAGACACAGGCAGGGGAAAGGCACCCTCCTGGTCCATCCCCACCTTGGATACCATCCCTCAGCTGAACCTGGAGCATCCTGCACCACAGAACTCAAACACTTCCCCATCCAGTCCCCAGTGCTGATCAGAGAAATCTGCTGCCTCCATCGCCCATGGATCAGCTCAGGAGACATCACTCTTCCTCCAAGGGCAGTGTCGAACCACCCAACTTTTAAATAGGGATATATATGGAAAGGAAACGGAGAAATGTGCAGTAAATGTGCAGTTGCTGATGAATCACTGAGTTCTGACAGCTTTACACAGATATAACTGCACCCGGCCAATTTCTCAGCTGGTGTAAACTGGCATCCATCCATGGCCTGTAATGAAGGCAGCCCAATTTACACCAGCCAGCTGACCCATTTTTATTGATTTTCAATGATTTACATCGGGCTCAGGATGGAGTAATACATCGTGGAATCAGGCCCACGAAGTATGGGCCCTAACCTTACATTATCAGGGAATTCCAAATTAGGATTTCTTGGTCTATCGTTATTTCATGCTTTTACATCTATCAAAAATGAGCTTTTCTAAGTGCTGCACCGTGAGGGTGTCATTATCTAGACACAATAATAAGAGAGTCAGGCACTGTAAAAACCCTGAAACCTTGACTTGTGGATTTATACAAGACAGTTAATGTTATTTTAACATAGTATTTGGTATGTACTTTTATATGTTTCAGTGGCTTATATCATCATTCTTACTGCACTAAAACTTCCGTGTCCTTTTTCTTAAATAATATCCTTGTGTAAATTTTTTGTAAGCTCTAGGTTTATTTTATGACCCATAAACTTTGACAATATATTAAAATCTTGGAGGAATTTAATATCAGGAGGTTATCTTTAAAAAATCATTTCTCTGTGTTATAGAGACTTAGACACATTGAGTATGTTAAAAGGTTTAATAGCTGTTTATAAATTTTACTGCAACTGTCAATAACTTCATAATATATTAAACCAGTTAATAGGTCAACAGAAAATATTTATAACTTGCTATAAACTGTTTACCCAGGAAATAAACTTAATTTCTAATGATAATGAAACATAAAAGTCAATGAATATGAATTTTAATAATTTATCCTAATTTAAACACTGTTTTACCATTTGTTGTAAAACACTGAGCAGAGGTAACTGATTTTTCTAGCTCTGGGAAAAAAATCCCAGAAAGTATCATCAGTGACAGGAGTTTACATTGTACTGCAAGAAGATATTAGGAACACTGATCCAAAACAAGTCATATGGATAAGAAATTTAGGTAAGAAATATACACTTGGAAAGACTTGGATAATTTTAGATAACACCTCCTCTTCCATATAACTTCTGCAAAGCTGAATTTTTGCCATTTGCAATGTTTTCACACCAAAATCCCATCTTTTATTCCAGTATAAGCCTAAGCCTGATCGTGCAGTATCCCACGTCACTCTTGGACTGCAAGAGGCACCACCCAAATGCTGGTGTTGGTCCATTTCTCCCAGGATGGAAAATCCAACCCCACCTTTCTATCCAGGGGCAAAATTAATTCCTATTGACGCTCTGGATGCGGCCAAAAATATCAGGATGCACAAATAGCTGCAGATCCCCCAACTTCCCAGTTAGGAAACAGCTTTATTCCCATTTTGCTCCCAACCTGCATCACATCATTGACTATTTTAGCTGTTTTCCAGAGAGAAAAGGTCAAGTCTTCCCAAGATGCCATATGGATCCTGCTCATTCCCAAGCAGACTGTGCCTGGTCAGTCACCCCAGCTCTGAATTTCCTGTTCTTGCCCCTCCATCCCATGGCCACAGCCACAAGAAAGGACTGGCAGGACTCTCGCTGTGGTTTTCACACTACAAAGTTGATGAGCTGCACCCAATTAATTTTTTATATTTAATATTAGGCTTTATTAATCTAGTATTTTATTAATAGAATTTCTAAATATTTAATGCCAATTTTTATATGTAATACTAAGACTTATTAATCTCCTAAATTTTATTAATAGAATTTTTGTAACATTTTTTTTCTTTTTTCTTTGCCTCCCCCTTTCAGACCATTTCTGTGTTCTTAAAACATTGTGACACTGGAGCAAAAAAAAACCACATAACCCATCCTCTTGGACTGGGATGAGCGAGGACAGCATTACCCTTCCCTCCCCATTCCCAGCCCAATGAGAGTGCTGTGGCCTTGTTTCCTCCCTGTGAATGCTGCCAGGGTGACTGCAGCCCTCCCTCCCCTCCTAACGAGCCCTAATTATACTTTATTTGTGCCTTGAGAGCAGCTCAATCAGCTCCCCTGTTAGGGAACTCTCTGGCTGCACGTTCCTGAGGCGCTGTGTGGATGCCATCCCACCTGCAATAGGGCTTTTTTTCAGCCCCCAAATTAGCACCACAGTCACATAGCAAATTGGAATATGCATGTGGCCTCACCACTGATATGGCGTTGCCTTCCCCTCTTCCTGACACTTTTGATGTTGCTCCCTTTCATCGTCGTCACCGTCCTGCTTCTGCAGCAGACTTCACAGCTAAGGCCTTGTGCAGGGCATAATTAGGAGCTGCAGGACCAAGGCATGAAGGTTGGGCTCTTGTTTTTCAGCTCAGGGAAGGGCAGCTGCTCCCTGGGCTGGCTGGGTGGGTGGGGACGGTGCCCACCCCGTGGGGACACCCTGGGCTCCCTTGGCTGCGCCTTGGCTGGGCTGCACGGCCACCAAGGGGCTCAACTCGGGCACCCTCTCCTCAGTGACCTGGGCTGAGGTGAGGGGAACACCCCAAAAGCGTCTGACCTCTCCCATGGTCTCACCTCTGCCATCCCAGGACTCCCCATCCCAAATCGGGCTGGGGAAGGGAAGGGGAAGGGGAAGGGGAAGGGGAAGGGGAAGGGGAAGGGGAAGGGGAAGGGGAAGGGGAAGGGGAAGGGGAAGGGGAAGGGGAAGGGGAAGGTCCCTTACTGCTCTGGCAGAGCCAAGGGTACCCTTCCTTCCCTCTAACAAACAAGGGACAAGGCTTGCCACCTCCTAAGTATCATTTCCTCACCTTTAAAAAGATATAAATACACATTTCAGTGTAATAACCCCTTTTCCTTGCATTTCACCCTACATCCAGCATCCACCTGCCCCTTCCCATTTGGAAATTTTCTTCTAAATAACACAGTTTTGCTATAGTGCAGTAAAAACAGGGAGTTTTCAGTTTGCTGTTGCATAAGAGGCATCCAAATCTCCCAAAGAATAACCATTTATCTAGGAAAAGTGCTGAACAAACAGGATTTATTGCAATAGTGCAGTTGGCTGATCACATCATGTTTGTTTTTCTGGAAAGGGATGGTATTTGGAAAATAAACTTCTTTTTGTAAGAAAACCTGTGTACCTATCCAACAAAAATATCCTGTTAGTGTGAAGGAAGGACACCAGCAGCCCTTCCCAGCTGTCAGACCCTTGGAGAGCAGACCTGGGGGTGAAGGCACTGGAAGCCAAGGAAGTTGGAGTAGCTTCCAGACTATTCATTCCCAAACTGAAGGGGGTGTGGACAGCTGTGGACAAGCCTCATGCTCACCATAACCTCTCTTTATTCCTGCACCATGACTTGAAAGAGACAGTTTGGGTTTGAACCAAAGGAGGAGAAATTTGGGGTACACAGCAGGAAGAAATCCTTCCCTGGGAGGGTGGGCTGGACACTGGGGCTTGGAGCACCTGGGAGAGTGGAAGGTGAGATTTAAGGTGAGATTTAAGGTCCCTTCTAACCCAAATCATTCAATGATTCCACGATTTGGGTATAATTTCAATACCTGGCCAATGCTTTTTGGTGTTGCAGGATCCATAATCCCTTTACAGACCCTTGTATGCCATGCTGGGCTCACCCCTTGCTGCTTAATGGAAAATGTCCTTTTTCAGTGGTTTTAAGACAAAAAAAAAAAAAAGAGATGTTCCCACTATTATAAATGGTTATGGTAAAGCCTAAGGATAAAAAAAAAAAAAAAAAAAAAAAAGAGGAAGACACAGCTGTGTGTTTACTCAAAACACTTCAGTATAAAATAATAAAGTACTAAAAACAAAATGTACCTCATCCTTCTGCCACCCCACTGGGCACCACACCGAGGGGGTCTCTGGCACGAGAGCAATTTTCTTACAATACCTCACATTCCACAAAATTAGGCACTGTCTATGTGTTAAGGAGGGAGCGTCAGATCAGTGCTGGCTTTGAATTCCCTTGCTTTTGTCAGCCTCATTATTACAGCTCGAATGTTATTAAAATGCTGCTCTTCGTCTGTTAATAATCATTTCACTTCTCTATCTCTGCCACATGAACTTTAGAACACTGTGAAATGGGTTTTGTAGTTGCATGTTTTTTTCAAGTTCATTGATCAAACATTTGTACATTTTAATGTTATAAATAATTGAACAGCCTTCATTTTTCAGTGTTAAAATTAACTTTTCTGTTCTGCCTTTTAAAACTAGAACAAGGGGAAGTGTAATTTAAGCCATGAAAAGGCTGCAAAATACGTGAAACTCTCTGTAACCCTTTTCTGTGAGACTCTCCTCGTTTCACTTTGATTCTTGCCGAGACTGAAGTGTGTACAGCCAGCCCTTGACAGGCTCCTCCAGCAGGTTACTTGCTAGAGGAGTTCACCTATTTTCAGAGAAGTCTTTAAACATGGGATGGATACAAGGAGACTGTTTGAAGCCACCCAGCAGGTTTGGAAAAGCTGGGGGCAGGGAGGAGCTGGAGGAGGTGGGAGCAGCAGAGCCAGACAGGGATGTTCGGATGAAGGACAGCAGTTTGTGTCTCTGTGCACATTTTTCCTCCCTTCTTAAAGTGTGTGGTAAATAAGAATAAAACCTTTGGAATGAACGAGCCCAGGAATGCCCCAGGATGGAGAGAATAGGAAGAGGATAGCATAAGGTTGCTTCTGGGAAGGAGAGCAAGACTCAAACCTGCTCTGGCATCCTGTGAGGACAGTGAAAAGCAATTAGGTTTGACATAAAATTCCCATTCCTGGTGGTCCCAGACCTACTAGCTGCACCAAAAATTTAACCAAACGAGGTGGCAAGAAGGTTTGTTCCTGTTTCAGCCCTCAAAAGGGGCTGAAGAGCAGACAGAATAGTGTCCTGCTGTTAGCACAAGTCTGGGAAATCGCCAGCAAAATTAACATTAGTTGGGTTTGTGAAACAATTTGGTGATGTCGAGTGGGATCTTTCACTACAGATCTAAGACTGACTCTAAATCCAGGCCAGACACAACCTCTCAACTCAACCAGAGCTAATCAGCAGTGCTGGTGCACGAACTGCTGGAACGAGTCAGTGTGGAGCAAGAGGAATATTTCCAATTTTTGGAAGAATATCACAAGCAGATGCTTATCCAACACGTATCAGAAGACACTCAACCTCCTTCATTGAGGGGCTGTGCTGGGAATTTTCCTGAGAGGGAGTTCCCATGGGGGATGACTGAGGATTCCTGACTCCAGCCAGGGTGGAGATACTGTGGGAAAGGCAGATCCCAAACTCAGGTTCAATCAATTTTGCCAGCCCCTGGAGTGCCTTCACACGGATTTGGGAGAGCACAACCTGCCCACCAGCGGATTTTATGCTGAACAAACACATACATGAGATAAGGCTCCCTGAAAGATATGAAGAAAACTATGAATCTTTACATTAAAAGGGGTAAACCATAAAGGCTGGATGTTTCTCCACCCTTTTTGCTATGAATTTTATGAAAACTGTGTTGAGTGAAAAGCAGGTTTACTAAAAACACTAAAGCCAGTGTTGATGGAGCAAACAACGCCAAGATGGCTCTGCCTGAATTAATTCCAAAGTGAGCATTCCCAGAGCTGCTGAGATGCCAGCAAAAGAAAGACCCCAGTCCTCAGTGCCAGTTTAAGAAAATGGGCAAAGCTTTCTGCAGCAAATCCAGTTTGGCCTAAGCTGTGCTCCCAGGCAAAAGCCAGCTCTGGCCACTCAGAGCAGCACTTTGTGCTATGGGCATTAAAATAAGAGCCAAAATGGCAGATTTAAACCCAGAAAATTGCAATAGTTGCCTGCTTGTGCATCACACTCCAGAGAGCTGTAAATTGGAAGAACTGTAACAGGAAGTGAAAGAAAAGGGAAATCCAGAAAGTGAATACTTCGTTCCCTTGTTATCAACCACAGCTTTGATCTCTCATATGCTTCTCCTTCACAAAACAATGGTTTAAGGAGTGAAGAGTGGGAAAAAAATCAGATGTATGTTGAACTGAGCTGAAATAATAGGTAGGGTGAGGTTCTGTTCTTGGTATCCCACTGTTAGCTCCAGGAGATCAGGAGCAAGGAAGACTTACCTCATCTCCTCAGCTGACAGAAAAGAAAAGAAACAGAAACAAGTAAGAAAAGAACACAGGGGAAAAAAGGCAGCTTTCAGAGATTGTCACAGTTTGAGGGCACACACGGCTCGTTCTTGCAAGATCCAGCCCTCAGTGTGCTGTGGCATTCCTGTCATCCTCCCCAGCAGGGGAACTGGGGAGTGCTCCTTTGGCAGAAGCTGGATCATCAACGCCTTGTCATGGGCAGGGGTTGCACATGGATCCTGAGCTCCGGGTCCCCATTCCTGAGCGGGCCTGGCATCCCTTTGGCTCTGCTGCCTCTTTGCCCAAGTGCCAACACTCCATAGAGAACTTTTTGCAATTATTTCTTGGAGCTACTTAATGGAACTCCTGCCCCGTGGTGTGTTATCGGCCCCTCCAACAGCCACAGCCCTCAGTATTAATCTTGGAATTCTCTGCATCTTCCAAGTTTTGGTCCACAGGAGGTTTTCCCCCTTTTTTCCCCCTGCAGCGAGGGCCTGACTGGTGGGGATGGATTAAGACAAGCACAAGCAACACTGAATGGTAAATTCTTTCTTTGCATGACAGCTGGTTTGAATGTGTTACAGGATTGAGGAAAACATTGGTTCCATATTCAAAGGGAGCCCCAGCTTTTCCGAAAGGCCTTGGCTCATCCACAAGGAGTTCAGCTGCTGATATTCACTTATTTAATTCTTTACCAAACATGCAGAATCTCTGACAACCATTTGTTTAAATTACTTACACAACTTGCCGTTTTAATCTTTTTTTCCTATTAATCTGTGACAAACCATGGAATTTAATATTTTTTACCATGACTAATGTATGAAATTTGTTAGCTTTGTCTGTAATTTACAGAGAGCCCTGAATAATTGAGCCTTTAAGTTTAAAGGCTTATATTTTGTTATTCTAGCTGTGATGGCTTGTAATGGTTTGAAGAACCTGAGGGGCTTTAGTGATACATGCCAATAAAAAAATACCAAAACTGATCTCAGCTCTCCTTGTTTTCCTCTGTTGGCCTCCAATTGTTATAGGGAGGGAGAAATGAAAGAAAATAAACAGGAGACAATATGGGGGGGGGGGGGGGGAAGACCAAGGAATTAATGTATTTCAATGACTGCCCAAGAGTTTCCAGCACCTCTGCTGTCAAATCTCAGCCTACACATTCTTCACCCTTGTTTAACAGATTAATGCTTTGCACTGTCAGCCACAGCTATTTCAAAATAAAAATGATAATGAAAATGTAAGTAAATGGTCAATCTTTCTACAATCTGCAGACATCCCAGCCCTAGCACAGATATCTGCTATGAAGATCTTTGAATTCAGTAAAGCTGAACCAGCCTGAGGCCCTCAGGAGAGAAGGAATGAGGGGCAGGTTTGCCTTTACAAGATGCAGCCACACCATCCAGGTCATCCCTACGCTCACAGTGGTGACCTGAGCAAATTGCCACCTGAAGCAGAAGAAACGGAGACCCAGAGGCCCCAAGCACTGGCCAGGTTTTGGGGCAGGACCCCACCTTTCCCCAGCACTCCAGCCCACACCTGCTCTGCCAGAAAGCTGCCAGGACCTGGACCCAGAATCCACTTGCTCGTGGACCCATAACGACCCAGTGATGGCTCAGAGGACAATCCCTGGAGGAACGTTCCCCAATCCCCACATGGAACGATGAGACTGAGGAGCAGGAGCATCCTGGAGACCCTGAAACACAACAAGCACTGGTAACACCTCTGTCTCTCATCTGGGGGCAAGAAAAGAGCACCAAGAAGCTGCTGCTGTGCATAAACACTGGAAAATAGGTCTTGGAGTGATGCAGAATACCAAGTGATCTAATGGCACCTTAGCCTTAACCAGAGAGCACAGAAAGCCTTGGCACAAGGATGTTATATTTATATTCCTCAGGTCATGTTATTTCTTTTAAATATTAATCAGAAAAATTGGAAAGCTTTATTATAAAGATGACAAATGCTACTGTGCCTCGAGGAAAGGTTGTGCACAGGATGTGCAAACTCGTACTTATTTGATTCAACATGGTGACTGTGGGCTGCACTTTTAATGAGGGAAATAAAACATCCTCTTAATTGGCTATAAAAGGATGTGCACCACAGACTTACTGAAACATTAGGCTGCATAGTTAGGACCCACTTTGTAACAATGCCTCATATTTATTAATAATATTTTTATTGGTTGCAAAAATCTATGAGTTTATCTATAGGATAGAAACAAAAGGCCTTTTTTTTTGCTTTTTTAGAAAAGGAAAAAGAGAGAAAGAAAAAAATTATATTTTACACAGGGTAAATTGAAAACATCAGCATACCCTACAGAGTAATAGCACTTTATCATGATTTATACATGGGAACACAACTGTTGCCAAAAAACATAGGTGACCTCTCCCTACCCTATATTAATAATTACAGTATGGAGATGGAAGCATGATATGTAGGACACTCCTCTCTGCTACAAAAAGTAAGGGGGGAATTGTACAAAAAATATAAAAAAGAGGCGAATCTGACTAGGAAGTGTTGACAGGCGTCGCATCTCATGCAATGAAAAACACATTATTGGAATCTACCCAAAAGGCAGGTTTCATTCCAACTGCTCATGCTGTATATTTATTTATTTTTACTTTAAATTAAGGAAGAACACACGCTGAACACCCTTTCTGTTCAGGCTCTGGTGAGCACAGAGCCCCTCTCTGAACCCTGCTGTGGCACACAAACCCCAGGAAGGGGCTGACAGAGCCAGAGCCAAACCCTTGGTGACAACACCTGAATCCCAGGCAGAGGGGTTTGGGGTCACCTGAGGGGTTTTTGTGTTTCTTTACAGATTCCTCCACCCACCAGGTTAAGGCCATTTTCACTACATGAGTTTCAGTGTTCTATTGAGGAGATTATTTATTAGAAAAACCATGGAGAATGATAACAGCATTTTTATATAGATATAACTTTTTTTAAAAAGCATTTTTTATGTCTTCATTCCAAAAGAGTTTAAACCCATCCTTTAAAGAGCCATCTGAAGCACTCCTTCTGTGACACCCAAAAAGGGAGGGGATCCCACACAGGAGCCTCTCCAATCACTGCCAACACCGAGATGGCTGAGGCTGCTGCCAGCCCCCAGATACCAGCCCTGATGGGTAATGTAGCAAACAAAGCCAAAAGCACCCTCCACAATAGAGAGTGCAGAAGAAATTAAAAAAAAAAAAATCAGCAAAGGCTGCTTCAGTTTACAAATTCATGTTGAAACCTGTTAGTGATTGTGTTCTTAAGAGTTTTTATAAAGCTCTGTTACAGTCTTAAACTTGACATATGATGGAGCTTCCTGGATTAAATATCCCTGATACTTTTTTCCCCAGAAGACAAGGCAGGAAGAAATCTTCCTCCAAGCTCCACAGTCGATTTTCCAGATTTTCATATCCCCAGGCTTATGAAATGCAGATCCAGAAGGAACACACCACCACTCTGTGCTAACTCCTCTCTTTGTGCAGCTCCAGGCAGGGAACAGTGGGGCTGGACACAGCACAGGTGAGGAGCAGCACTAAATCCTGCACTGGGGAAGCTTGGCTGGAGCAGACACATTTTTTCTCCTAAATGCCATGTTTAAACTCTCCACCTTTAGGGCTGAAACCTCTGGAGGGACTGGACAGAAGAAACCTGACACCCACAGAAAATTAAGGTCTTGATTTTACATCAAACCTAATGGCAGACACCCAGCAGCATCTTTATATCAGGTAAGATAAAGCAGCAATGGGCTGCACTGATTTAAATCCCCCCTCTTCTGTATTTTTCTTAGGTGAGTTTTGTTTCCCACTGAACCTTCCAGGCCCTGGAAAATGTAAAAGCAAGGCAGGAAGCATAGGTTTAAATTATGTCAGACAAGATCAGACAGTGCCTGGAGCAGACAGGCTCTCTGCAGGTCCTCGCTGTAATGCTGCTGGGGCAGCCTTCTGGGAGAGCTGCAGGAGCTGGGGAGCAGAGCTGCAAAACATGACTGGAAAATAACACAGCTGCCTGTGCTGGGCTTCACCACCCACCCCTCTGCATGGCCTGGCAGGGCGTCCCACTGAAGCTTTTCCTGCTTATCCAGAACAGGCACTGGCACTCTGCTCTTGCAGCCTCGTGCAATGGCAGGACCACTGATGCTTAAAAAATAGCTGTGAGTGCTGTGGAAAACACAGGGAGAGGCTTCTCAACACGACCTCTGGCTTCCTCAGAAAACTGGAACTACCACATGATCATCATAACATGCAGATTCCAGAAATTCTGCAGGACCAGACACCTGAAATTAAGGAGAGCATTTTTGCACGCCCAGCCCTTGCAGCTGCTATTTTGATACCAGCTCATTGCTAAAACCAACACTCAAGTTCGCTTTATCCTATTTCCAGCAATTATAGCTACTTCAAATAGGGAATTTTAATGCAAGAAGTAGAATAAATGTCATTCCTGGAACACGTACATTACTGTAATCTAATGTGAGTACGAAGTCACTTGAGATGGAGAAACGCAACAGCCCCTTTAGGGCTAGAGCCACAGCAGAGGTAACAAAAGGGAAACCCTCGTTAATCCATTGGAAATATCATGTTAATAAATGAAAATGAGATAATGACTTTTGTGGCTAGCTGAATCTTGTCTAAAGCCTCTTATGAGCTTCATGTGTCTCAATTAGGGACTATGTTACAAGGTAAAAAAAAAAAATCAGCTGCGGGCTGAACACAATAAAAAACAAAGTTAAATAAGGAAATGTACTTGGGATTATTATTATTGCAACCCTCCTGCCTGACCTAGAAGCGTCTTATGGTACAGATCCACCCCTGAGCTCCCATTACAGCTTTTAATTGGAATTTCAGTAGCTGCTCCCACAATGTGAGGAGCGACAGAGGTTTGCTTTTCTCTTCCCCATCAAAGGACACAAGTCAAAGTCCATTTATGCTCCCTGATCCCACATCCCACCACCACATAGATAAACTCTTGTGTTCCAACACCAAGCCCCAGCTCTCCTCACCCAGTGAAAACCAGCACAAACCAGGCTGGGAACCAGACTGGAGGAGAGGGATGGGCTTCCCACCAGGCAGGGAGAGCACAGACCCTCCCAAATTTCAGTATCTGGGTAGGGAAGGAGGAATCTGACCCCAAAAGACTGTTCCTTACAGATTTAATGTTTGCAGTCTGGGGTGTGGATATGTTGCAAATCAAACAGCTTCACAATTTCAGCTTTTTGAAGTTTTGGTGGAAAAAGGTGTTTGACTCAAACCCAGAGTTTCTCTGTTTCAGGAAATTAAGAACCACCTAAAGCATGCTGCATATGAACTTTTATTAGTCCATATCCTCCCAGACTGTTATCACAGTTGTCCTTCTACAGCAAAGATATTTATTTCCACAAAACCTACTTTAAATCAAGATTTTCCAGTAAGCAATCAAAAAATTCTAAATCCTCATTATCTGGCAGCTAGCATTCAAAAATGAGAGATATATATGAAAAAACAATAAAATAAATGGACAGAAACTATTGTCTAGCAGTAGAAATGCTGCTCTCCCCATACCTGGAGAGATTTAAAAGTCATGTGGAGGTGGCAGTTGGGGACATGTTTGGTGGTGGCCTTGGCAGTGCTGGGGAATAGGAAGACTTGATGGTCTTAAAGTCCTTATCCAGCACTAACAATTGTATGACTCAAATAACTCCACTTTTTCAACCCTCTTTTCTAAATATTCCTTCTCCAAAATGAAATTACATTAATTTTTGCCAATAATTTTGTCATTTCTCTTTTTGTGGGTTTTTTTTAGTCTTTTGGTTTTTTTTTTAAGTCACATCATGGTAAGTCTCCATGATTTCAGTTATTATAACTTCATTTGGTATTCATGGAAATAGCGGTGATTATAATGAATTCATTTGATATTCATGTGCATGTCACATGTCCTTTGGTGGCAGTGCCACTGTCACTCAGCTCTCATTAGGCTGTGCTCTCGTGGTGATGTCCCTGCTCTGGTCTTGCACGTGGGCAGGGTGCTGGGGACAGGGACAGCACAGACACACCACATTCCCACTTCTACTCGCTGTTTCTTACTTTAGGAAAAGCAATTTTAGCATGCTGTGATTCAATAAAAACCACAATTTCTCTCTCAGAATGGTTTTGGAGTTTGTAAACTGCTTTGTTTCCTTTCTGCTCCACAGCCCTGTGCAGTTCTGAAAACGTGCAAGAGTTGCTACAGAAAAAGAATTTACAACTTAACATATTGACTTTGTGCTCCTCTGCTCTCACTTTTCAGCCACCGTAATTCAATGGGATAATTTGCCTCTGAAACTCTAAACTTGCCAGGAATTCAGAATAACTTTCCACCTGAAGGGCTATTTTTTGTGTGCCAGGCCTGTGACATTGATGTTGAGAAGAGCTCAGGTTTGGAGCAGACATCAAATTCCCTGTTCACCTTCATGAAGAAGCAACCAATTCCCCAATATTTTGCATATTTCTGCACAAGATTATAAACAGGGATGCTCCAAAGGCCCTGGAGGAGCGAGGGGCCCAGGTCACACTCAGCTGAGTGGGATTTATTTCCTTGAACCATTTTGGCCCCCCTCAAATCCTGCAGTCTTTAACTGCGCCAGCGACCGACCGCGCGCTTCTCGAGGCGCGACGTCGTGGGAGCCATCACTGTGCCTTAAAACACAAAACGAGCATGGCTAAGGTCAAAAGTTCTTCAAAAAGTCTAATATATCCATCAGACACATCCCCAGAGGAGTCAGCTCTATTCACCTTAATCCTGAATCAACACTGCCTCTGTAAGTGCAGCCCACGCCTCGTCCTCTGGGGCCACTCCTGTGCTCAAATTTGGATGCGGGAGCCTTGGCGGATTTGGGCTGTGGATCACCAGGGAAAGAAACCTGGCCTTGCTTCTTGAGGGCTTGCAAAGCATCGTTAAGGCTTTATTTCCCACCAGCCTCTAACATCTCACAGGCACTGGACTCACCAGTGAGGCACTGGGAGCCTCTCCCAGGAGTTTCCCTTAAAGCCACTTGGCGCCTCGAGCTTGGCACATGGGATGGAGGAAAGGAGGAAGGAGCAGAGAAGGATTCTTGTATCTGTATGCAACTTAATTGTTCTCAAAAACCTGCTCTGCACACGAAACCAGCAGAAAACCCATTGGTGTTAAATTTGCCTGGGACAGATGGACAGAGAGAGTTTTACCTCCAAGTAAAAGCCTCTCTGTAAAAGTAAAAGTAAAAGTTTTACCTCCAAAGCTTCAATTCTTAGAAGAAGCAAAACAAAACAGAACAAAAGCCCAACAATCCAAGGAAAGTATGAGCAGCTCTTGTTTCTGTTCCTAATGAAAAGCTCTTGGTTGTGGCCAGGGCCACCTGGGGGTCACTCATCTATCATCAAAACATATGCCATCCCAAATCTCCTAGCTGGCACCACCAGTAATGTTGTTATTTCTGTGTGCAGGAACTAAAAGCTTTTTTGGGGCTTGTTTCCCCTCACAGAGGCAAATCACAGCGTGGGAAACAAGTTCCACATGAACGATGGTCATTCTGACCATGGCTGCTCTTCCCTTCTGTACAAAGGGATCACGTGAAGACATTTGCAGGATTAAGCACGATTTTGGCTCATATTTGTCTTTTTGGTCATATCTGCTGCACATCCTTCCACGGCACAGTGCAGGGAGCATGTCCCTGCTCCTCACACACAGAACAAACGTGACTCAGCTTGGGCTGCCAGAGGAAGCACAATGCAGCTCTCATGAGTTATTCCCACTCTTGGCATCACAGGTGGAGGCTGGAGCTGGACTCCACAGGCAGATTATTGACCTATCAAGAAAATGTGCAAGCCAAGCTCAGAGATATTTAACTCAGGAATAAATCTGGTAATTTAGGGTTTGGCTGACAGCTCTGAACTGGGATTTACAGATTGTGCTCAGGGAAGACTGAAAAGGGACTACTACCCAAAGGGGCTCCAGGAGAGCTGGAGAGGGACTTTGGACAAGGGGCTGGAGTGATACGACACAGGGAATGGCTTCCCACTGCCAGAAGGCAGGGAGGGATGACTGAAAAGGAGTTTTCCCAAACAAGGACCTCCATTCAAAACTATTTGTGGATAAATCATTCAAAAATTGGGATTTTTTTTTTCCAGCCCCAAACCTATTTATGGTTCTGTGGTAAAGTATCTGAGCTGCACAACAGGCTAAAAACTTCACATAACCAATGAGTTTGATGGGTTTAAAAACAAAGATGAAATTTCTGTTTGCCTTTTGATGCTTTCCCCAGCCCTGACACACAGGTGGGATAAAATTCTAGAAGTTGATGTTGTCTCAGCTGAAAGATTGAGACCAATTCCAGCTCAGTCCAGGAAAACATGCAGATTCAGCATTCCTCCACCCAAACACGTGCCCTCCTTGGGTTTTAGCTTTAGCATCTCCTCAAAACATTTAAAAATGCCTTAATTGACTGCTTGCTTATACTCTGCAAGCAAGATCAGGCCAAATATCAATACAGGGAGACATGCCTTGAAATAAGAGTGTTGCACATCTACGCCACAACATCCTTTTGTATTGCTCTGCTGCTCCCAGTAAGAGCACAGCAACAATTTGCATCGAACTCACAAGGCTTTGCTGCACCAGTCAATTCAGATCAATAGAAAAAGGCTTTTACAAAGAAAACAAGTGTTGCGTGGAAAATAGTTCAGGCAGCAGGAGTGTTTCACAGTCGGGGTTGGCAAATCAACAGACTTTTATCTGTAGTGAAAAAAGAGCCTGTCAGGTTTAAGCTGAGCACTGATTTCCAGCACGTCGGAGGCACACGGGGCTTGGGTAGGCAGGTCACAGCACCCTGGGCTGCAGGATGAGGCCCTGGCACAGCTCCTAACCGGGGAAAAAAAACCTGTACAGCAGCTCCAAGCACCTGATCCCAGTGCAGAGATTTGGGATGAAACCCTCATCACCAGAATAGGACTTTACAGGGAGACCCAAGCGGCCCCACGGTGAATTTGGCATTACCTTTGTAAACCAACTACCCCATCTGGTCTGGTGGTTATGGAATGATGCAGTAGGAAAAGGTTCAAAACTGACTCACTGCATGAATGGTGAGCGTGAATTATGGACTGAAAGAGTTCTCACTTTTTTCTTGAATAGCAGCTATTAATGACTCATTCCTGAAGGCAGCGGCGGAAGATGCAGACAAATGAGAAGCAGGTTAAAGAAGAAATATGGGTTCATATACACAACAGTTTCATGCTCTGGGAGGAGAATGGAGTTATTCCAGCTCCTATCAACTCCTGGTTTTGTTCCCTGTTAGGAACTTGAAGTAGCTGAAATAATAATTCCTGTTTAGTTCAATTACACAACTGTCAAAATTAACAAAAAGCAGGGGGGAAAGTGACAGGGAATTATCAAAGCAGGCAGTCTTGAAAAGAAAGGAACTTAAGCATTCAGAAACTTGGATCTTGGCCCTACAAATAGAATTAGAGAATTCCAGATTGGAGTGGCTTGGAATGGACCTTAAAAAATCATCCAGTTCCACCCCCTGACATTTCACTATCCCAGGATGCTCCAAGCCCTGTCCAGCCTAACCTTAAACAATTCCAGGAATGGGGAATCCACAACCTCTCTGTGCCAATAGGGTCAGCACACAACACTAGACCCCTGTTTGCCCAAGATTTTATTTCCTACTTGCAGTCAGATACTAATATATAATACTAAAATGCAGTATTTTGTACTAAACAGTACTAAAACCAGTATTTTAGGGCCATCACTCCTAATCAAACCCACCAAGAGCAGAAGTAGACACAAACTGAGCAAACCTACGCCTAGAATTTCAAATCTTAAAAAGCATTTTCTTGTTTCTCGTTGGGTGAGAGATTCATTTAAAGGTTCCAGCAGAGCCTTTTTTTAGCCCTGTTCATTTTCCAGCTGTTTGCAACAAGGAAAAAAACCAAACTGCTCCAAACAAGCACAGTTTAGGAAAATGGATTTGACTAACACTAAGAAAAATGGGAGGGGTTTTATGCTCCTAGAATCTGATGGAAAAAGTGAATTTTTAGAGCAGAGAGGATGCTGTGGTGCTTGTCTGTTCTGGCTCACATCACATCACCAGTGTCACTGAGCATGAGGCAACAGTGGTATTGCTATTTTTGTGCATAAAGTTCAGTACACACTGGGTAAGAGAACACAAATGCAGCTCCCATTACTAAAAAAACCATGCACTGCCTCCATTTATTTCATCCTATTTCTCCACGAATTAGTACACTACTACAGCTTTACAATTAGGCTACTTTGCAGGTCATGCAAGCAGCAAAAGTATTTCTGGACCAGAACTAAAATTAGTAAGGTCTCTGCTGGGTGCTCCCTTGCAGGTCAGAGCACACAGACACGCATCCCTTTGCTCACTGGCATTTCAGGACTGATGTACTTTTTGTTTTTATCTGTTTACACCAGCCTGGCAAACCCAGACCCTGGCACATCGTGCTTGCAGAAGTGTGACTTCATGCCATAGGACAGTTCAGGAATCTTTAATATTTACAATTTTTATATTAAAATGTGGGTTTGGGTTTTTTTTTTTTTTTTGTATTGGTTCCCCCCTCCCCATTTTATTCTGTTTTCCTCCTGATACCACAAATTTGGGGGATTTTACTTACAGAGGGAGACAAATTTATAAGATGGCCTCTGGGAGCGATGCAAGCTCAGCAGAGGTTGCATTTTAGAAGCCAAGAAAACGCCTTTAGGTACAGCTCTGCCTAATCCTTCTGTCATGTGAGCAGTTCATTTGCACACTGAAGGTGCCACCTGCCCTCTGACCCACCACACACCTTTCCCTGCATGTCTTGAAAGTAAAGATTAATTATTTGGCCTTTAACAGTGTAATTAGTGAGGAGATGGGTTATGTTAGCAAAGGACAGCGCTGATTCTGCCCCCCAGCTCCATTCTCCCCGATTTTCCAGCACACTTAGATGAAGGCAATGAAGGCAATGAAGGCTGATTCCTTTTCCACCCTGCTTGAATCAAACACATCCATATTCTTATTTCTGCTCCTTTTTTATTCTTTATACTTATTTCACCAACACACATCCTGGGAATCTGAGTAAATGGAGAGAGTTTATCTCTAGCTAGCTCATCTCCTCTCAAATTTCTCCTCAGCATCTTGAAATCTTCAAATCTGATCATCCTTTAAAGAGCTTTTTTCCCCTCAAGTGAGTACAGGTCCAGGTTTCCCAGGCTCTCTGCACGTAGCAAATTCACAACTTCACTTCTGTCATTGCTGCTTCATTCCCTGCACTTCCCAATCCCTGGGATGTCCTTTGGATGCCAGAGTGTCCCTGCCCTGGGCAGAGCAGCTGCAGGAGATGCAGGTGAGTATTTTACAATATGCCAGGTTGAACTCTTCTATTTCCACAGCTCACACTTCTGTGGGTTTCACTTCTGCTTTGCATCAGTTCTACACCTGCTTCTCGCCCAGAGGCCTGCCAAGCCTTTGTTTGGTGAATATTCCCACAATTTAGAGCTACAAATGTAAAAAACCCACAGTTTCTCTCAAGCAGAGCTGATGGGTTGTTTTCTTCCAGCCTTGCCCAGCCCTGTTCAGGATCTCCCTGCAGATTGAATCCATCACCTCCCCTTTATTCCCCTCACTGGGTAACACCTTCACTCAGGGTGTTCCAGAGGAGGCCCAGAGCTGCAGTTTAACCCTCAGCATCACAGGATTCGGGCTGGAAAAGCCCTCCCAAACCACAGAGCCCAAGCCATGCCCCATCCCCACCCTGTCACCAGCCCAGTGTGGGATTAGGGCTTTTCTTGACTTAGAGACGGGGTAACTGAGAGGTCTTTTAAAAATTTCTCTTTTGTTTTTAGTTTTAATTTTTATTTTATTTTTTATGTGAAGGATGAGATAATATCAACATTATAATTTACATTATTGCAATTAGAAGCTACTATTTTTAAAATTATAATATATTATAAGTGGCTTTTGGTTTATCAGTTCAGGAATCTTTAATATTCACAATTATTATTGTATATAATAAATATTATATGCAATTAACAATAATAAATATTATTTTGTTATACTATATTGTATATGTTATATATTGTATATAATAAATATTATATACAATATATAATATATTGTATATAATATATACAATTTTACAATATATATATTGTATATACAAAATTGTATATACAATTTTACAATATGTAACAATATATACAATGTTATATACATTGTATATATTGTTATATATTGTAAAATTGTATATAAAATTTTATATATGTATATGTATATGTACAATAACATATGTATATGTTATTGTATATAACATATATATTGTAAATAATAAATATTATATACAATTAACAATAAGAAATATTATTTTGTTATATATATTGTATATGTATATATATTGTAAATGTTTTAAAGCTAAATATTTTAAATTTTTTTTTGGGGCTCTTACTACAATGTTTTCTGTATAATGCTATTTCTCTCTAGTATTTAGTCTTATTTGTAAAACTACTCTTTGAAACTTAGTTTTATTTCTTTCTTAATAATGCTTGTCTCATTTTATGGCATTTCTAAGTCAGCAGTTCTAATATCAAAGTTTGTATATAGATGTCTACTATGTGAATTTTTGGTGAATTTTTGAGAATTTTTTACAAATTTCTTTCCCACAGCCCAGAGAACCAAGTTCCACTCCTTGAACACCTCCAGGGATGGGGACTCCAAACCTCCCTGGGCAGCCCCTGCCCAAGTTTAACCCTTCCAGTGAAAAATCAGCTGGAGATTTCCCCTCCCTCCATTTACACCTCTCATCCCTCCCTCTTACACCGACATTACTCCAACCCACACCCAGGTCCATGAGCAATCCTTTGAGGTGAGTGCCCTAAACCCAAAAGAGACAGAATAAACCCAACATTCCCACCCATGCCTGCTTTCCACATCATCTCCCTGAAAACCCCCCCGATTTGTCAGACAGGATTTCCCCTTTGTGAAGCCATGCTGACTGGTTTATTTCTCCAGATGTTTCGTGATCTCATCCCTTATTAATGTTTCTAGAGCTCAGCCTAGCACCAAGGTCAGATGTGCTGCTCTGTTACATCCTGCCTGCTTTTCCCAGTCCTTTTTTCCTGCCCCCCTCCAAACTGGGGCTGTATTTACTTCTCTCTAGTCCCTTGGTGCCTTCCTTGTCCCAAAGGAGCCCGGATAAAAATCACCATTTATTGAACCAGTAATCTCTTCAGTGATCTTGTTAAAGATTCCCCAGTACATAACTCCTACTGCCTTGGAGCTTCCAGGGATTTTTAACTTATACAAGATTTATTCCAGCACAAAATTATCGTAGCCCAGAAACTTTGCTTCTATCCAACCCTGTGAACACTGAGGAGAAAGATGTGTTCAGGCAGAGGATTTCAAAGTGAGTTTGGGGATCTGGGTGCTCAGTTCCCACCCTAATTATTGGGACAGGGGCTTCCAAACTTTCTGCAGAGTTCAGAAACTGAAACCTTAGCACTAAACCTATCAGACCTGTATAGAACACACTACAACCTAATGAAATTGTATATAAGTGATACATGGCCTTCATTTTTTAAGCCCATATTATCAGTAAATATTTAATTTTTTTTGCTGGCAATATTTATTTTCAGTCCAGATAGTTCAGTAATGTTGCCAGTGAAGGGATTTTTTTGTTTAATTATTATTTTTAAGGCTGCTGGCATCTCTGGGCTCCATCTGGAAGGCCTCAGCATTGGTGAATATCCTGGATATTGAGGATGAGCAGGCAGAACCTCTCTCCTGTCTTTAGTTTGATTCCAGGCACAGACACTCAGCTCCTCTCTGTGTCCTCACACGCTCACACCCAGTGTCAGTTCTACAAAGTGTTTGTAGTTTACCAAAATCATCAAACACAAGCAAAGCACAGATAATAAGGAGCTTTTAATGCCAATTCCATCATTTTTGCAGTATTTCCACAGGGGAATTGGCTGACTGATCCCCCAAACCCCCTTCCTTCAGTGCTCATCTCTGTGTTAATAAATTTCACTCATTTCTGCACCACCCCCAGGAATATTTTCCGTGGTTTTCCAGCTGATCTGCACTGACACTGCTGTCACTCAGCCGTGCTTTGGGAGCTGAACTCCAGGGATTCAAAACCTTTGGTTTGGAGCTGAGAACTGGGAGGTGACAGAGGACACCACGTCCATCCCCACTTCTGCAGGACAGCAAACCAGCCCTGCACCCTCAGACCCCACCCTGGCACCTCACCCCGGCCAGGGACAGCTCCAGCAGCCATTAATCCTCCAAACCAGAAGGAAGATCCAGCAGATTTGCAAGAACCCTCAGCATCAATCTCTGCCTTCGGGCCCTGCTCCTTCTGGAGCTTTCTGCCATTCTTCCATGCAGGTTTTCCAGGCGATTGGAACAAGGTGGTTTGTGAGGTCCCTTCCAACCCAAACCAGCCCACGACCCTTGAATCTGGGTTTTACCTTATGAACTTTGGGACTCCACTCACCTCTGGTTATTTTCAGCTTGTGGCAAAACAAAAGAGAAAATATCTCGAGTCGTTATTTCAGTGGAGGTCTGAGTTGTTTGTTACAGGCTGTCTCCAATGGCACCAACTCCGGGTTTAGAGGCTGCAGGATATTAATATTAACAATGTAAATAACAGACAATTCTTCAGAGGGCAAAGGAACTTGTCTCCAATTTTCAAAGGATGTGCTTTACTTAACTAAGGCTAATTAGCTCTGATCTTCATGGAAGCAACAACAACAACAAAAAATTGCATTTGATTTTACATTTTTAAACAGCTGCAAAAAATTTCCTATTTATCCAAAACAGACTTTTAGGATCATTATCAAGTTCTCAAGCGTGTACAAATTACTGTCCCCAAGATTATTTTCCTTATACAGGGCATTTAGAGAGAATTTGTTCCTTGCAGCACTCTCTAACCATTGCAGGCAATTTCCTTTTCAGGAATGTATTTCTCCAATCCTCGCTTGTAAATACCTACTTCTTTTTCTACATATTTGTGCATCCATTGTAAGGAAACCTGATGTTGATATGTCATGCCCAAAATTTTCTGGAGCCAATTGGAAATAATCTCACTACAACCAGGACATTTATCAGCTTTGGGACAGTTTGTGAACAGAGGTTGAGGGCTGATTAAAAAGGCATTTCTGGAGAAGGTGTGACTTGAGAGCAGGGCAGTGAGCAGCACTGAGTGTCCTGGGCATGATGAATGCAGTTTGCCTGCTCAGGATTCCAGTTTATTCCTTTGCATGGGGCTGTTCTCCTGCAGGAGCCCCATCTGCTGCCAGAGCTGCAGTGCCATTTCTGCTCTCAGAGGGGTGGCTGAACCTTCCCAGACTCATTAAAACTCCTCTCCTTCGCTTTATGTACCCCTTTGCTTCACCCAAGCACAGGGAGAGGCTGATCTGGTGATGTTTTAAAAGACATTCCCAGGTTTATATCCCCTCCTAGGCCAGGAGGTTCCTGCAGCTCTGGTTCCAGGGTTCACCCACAATCAAATCCATCTCATGTTTTATGTGCTTTGGAGAGATCCCTTCCTTCCTCGATGACTGGTTGCTGTAATTACACAAATTATCTGCTCCACTGTCACTTCCAGTCAAAGGTGTCATCTAAAATTAAAAATTCATGTAAAAACTAGAGATGTTACTCTTTTGAGCAGACAGTTCAGACCTGAGCTGGTTTCACAATGTTTGGTTTCACTTCCCACGTGCAGCGAGGAGCTGAGCAAAGGCACACGGAGCTGCCTGGCCCTCCAGCTCACAGTGTTTCTTCTTAAACACCACTTTGTTGTTGAAACTCAGGCCTCAGATTCATTAGGATTTAAGTGCACTCTGCCTTTCAATCCAGTAATACCTCTAAAGCAAGAACAATAACTTACACCATCTCAATTATCTGATGGCCACAAGTGCAATCCCACAGAAGTTGTTATTTGGCTCTTGCCATTTGTCTAAAGTTCAAGATGAGGAGGGAGGAGCTCTGACCATCTCCACCAGCCAATATTTATGGAGCAGACAAAGTTTGGTGTTAACTCCACGCTCTACAACTGCCCCAACAAATCCATCAGAATGAAAATAATCTGCTTTTCATTTTGGAGGCAGACTTAACAATATGAACAGGGTTCTGAGCCTGGATGTGCCCATTGACCCATCCCCAGCGTGGGTGCTTTCATACCCAACCAGTCAATTGCCCAGAAAGGTTCAGAATGTATCATGATGGGAAGAACCACCAGATGTGACTCATTAAATCTCATGTAGAAAGCAATGTAGAATCCAATTCATCCAGGGAAAGAAATATCTATTTCTTCCTCCAGGCTTAAGTGGGGCAGGAACACCCTGAATCTCTCCAATGTGAACTGCAGGAATAACTACTAGGTGTGTAGGAACAGAATATATAAAATGCATCATAATTTGGAAATTAAAAAAGCTCAAAACCCACAAAAAAAATTTTTAATCCTCTTGGCTAGTCTTTATTTTGTTCAGTTAAACTCAGCTGAGGAAGCTCTTGCAGGACTTCTGGCTGGAATGCACACTGAAAGAGCATGAGAGAAAATAAGAAACTACTATTTAATGCATCACTTCCTTCACTTGGCATTGATCCCGAGTCTAAACTCTGAAATTTATGCTCAACACACTTTAACTCAAGTCCAGACCAGTTGTTGAACAGTTCATATTTGGTCCAGTTGTAACAACCTGCTTGTTCCTGCCCCACAGCCTAAACCTCCTTCAAATACAAGGGAGCTTAGAGAAAGAAAACAAGATTTTAAATCAGATTTGAATGGATTCACTTCATTTGGACAGCATTTTATCCTCAGCATTTTTTCCAGTCAGAACCTCCTGGGATTTTTTTGGTGATGCAACAAGAACTGGTAAAAGTAAGGGGCAGTGGTGAACTCTGAGTACTTGGAATATTGCACATAGGGAAAACCCCATAAAACCACAGAGAAATCATAAAATAACTTTATCTTTGGCTGGATGAAGGAATCTGTGAGAGTAGAGAACATGCAACACTGAAATTTTCTTCATTTTTCTTTAAAATTTTTAAGTATTTAGGACTGAAGTGTGTTTTCTGTAAGGCCACAGAGAAAAGCAAGAATTGTGTATATGAAGTTCTATTGAAAAGGAAAGTCTATTAAAAAGAAAAATTTAATGTCTAATTTTAAAAGTTGCTTTTCCTGAAGCAAACAGTTTAATTTGCTCAAAATCTGAAACACAGTTCATAACATAACTCAGGAATTCTACCATTAAATTTTGGCTGCAAACAGAGTGCACTGCCACCTAAAAAAAAGACACCTGACAGATTAAACAATTCCTTTATCACTCCAGTGACACCAACCCAGCTTCATTCACCTGAGCACTGATTGTTTCATTTGCAGCATGACAGAAAAACAAAAGTTTACAACTTTTTCCTTAATGTGCCTTCAGCTACTTTCTGAAAGCTCTTAATCACAGCAGAGCCTTGAGATCAGTACAAAAAGTGTTATTACCCCTGCAGAAGCACATCTCAGCCAAATGATGATGTAATTAGTAAAAACCCTGCTGGCCTCTGACACGACTGATCTATTGAGATTGCCCAGATCTCACACACAGAGGGTTGGAGGACAGGACAGGAGTTCAGCCAGGACGTGTGAAAAGGTCACAGGCACTCACCTGGAAAGAGGATGTCAAGCAGACACCAAAAACCAGCAAAAAAAAAAAAAAATCTCAATTCAGCAGCAGCAAATTTCCCTTACAAGACACAAAACCCTTCCCAGGACTGCCCTTCTCCTCCTGGGGTGCTGCTGACCAGTTCCCCACCTGTGTTTTCCTTTCCCAGGGAGAGCCAGAGGATTTCCCAGGGCCCAAAACTGCTCCCACACTCAGCCCTGACCAAACCTCGTACCCCTCCTTGGAGGGAGAGAAAAGGGCTGGAATGCTGCACTGTGGGAAATAAGAGAGGTAAGATTTATCAGAAAGTTGGGAAAAGTAGGCTTTAGAAACAGAAAGAGCAGAGAAAATAGAACCAGCTATAGCCACCAAGAGTCTGAAAGTAGAAAAAGTTAAAATGATATGGTAAACAAGGACATGAAACAATAACTTGAGTTTTAGGCTTGGCCAATATGCTATTGGCCAGAAAGTTTTTTAAATGCTCTGTAACAAAGGAATCTTTAGCTGCTGCTAGCAGTAACAGCTTTTTTTGCCATCTTTCTATTGTCTCAACCATGTAATGAGGCTGATGCCACAACAAAAGCTCAAGATACCTATTCCAGTCCCATTCTGCTTGTGAAAAACACCAGCTCCCCAACACACTGCACCTCCAAGAAGAATGGCCCAGAGAAATCCAGGATCCCCCCAAGCTCTCTTAATTGTCTCCCAGCTCTTAGAAGTTTAAAAGTTGCTAAAATTGATGGAAGCAGCGACCAGCAAAGAAAAATCTTTTTGCGGCCTGAGAAAGCACCAGTAGGGTGGGAAAGTGGAAGAGGAGAGTCTCCCTTCACGGGAATTCTCCTGCCAGAGGAATTCTCTTGCCACTTTGGGAAGTTCGTGTCCCTAACTTAGGCAGCTACTTTAGAGATGTGAGGTTAAATCACCACCTCAATTTTCATTCATTTTCCTGCCCTAAGTGCTCTCTTGGAAAGCAAAAAGCACTGGGTCTGGAGCTTTTCACACCTCTTTATTTCCCAGGAACTGCTTTCTTTCAAGGTGTGTGACTCTCCTACCTGATTTTAGGCATTTCCATGACAATCCCGATGCTTTGCAAAGCAGTTTTACCAGTTCTCCTGCAAAGCCCCAGCCCGGGAGGTTCCTGCTCCACTTGGGCTCTGCATCCCTGTTAAATGTGGACACAGAGGCTCTTTCCAAGAGTGTCCTGATGCTCCTGCTCTCCCCACTCTCCCCTGCCCCACAGGCGCTGCATCCTCCCGCAAAACCCTTCCGAGGCGAAAAGCATCACCTGTAAAACACCGTGAGAGGTTCGGCTTTATTAATTCAGCAATTCTCATTAGACCCTTATAACGTCACCTTTTGCAAAGAGAAAACAGTCAGGATTTTTTTTTTAAATTTTGTTTCTGCTGATTATGTGCCTAAACCCCTGCAATATTGGTGTAAAAGGACTTCGGGCCTGTGAATTGCATTTAAGAAATGTTTGAAAGGACAGGCAGCATTTCCATCACACACAGCTATTAGCTTTATGTGACAAATGAAATTTTACTGGATTATTTATATTTTTAAAGTATCAGCTGAGGCATTTCAGTCCTGGACCTTCTTAAGTATTCGTTGCCTCTAAATGAACTGGATGTGTTGTATAATGGAATTACTAGATTTGTATTAAATTGTAGCTTTGGGACCCATCACTGTGTGATGCTATCTACTTTCAACTGGCTTTGTTTATCACAGAGAAGGGAACTGAATTAGCATAAGATACTACAAAGTAGTAAAGGGATTTTAGGACCCTGTCTATTTGACCTCCTATTGACCTGGGCTAATTCATATTCTCCCTGGGATGCTCTAACAGGTCATTTTGTATTTAAAAAAAAATAAAAATCAGGTCGACTTGTGGCTGCACATCCCTCGTCCCTGTGGCAGCAGAGATGTGGAATTCCCTCTCTGCTCTCTCTCTCACACACACACAGGGCTGTGCTCCTCCTTGAAAGGAAAATGAACTTCTATTTGTAAATTACCACATAAGAGGTTGTTATTTGTCTTACTTACTGCATTCCCGTGGCTGCTGCTGTGAGTGGGGCTGTTTGTAACATCAGTGGTGGCAGCAGGGACGCAGAATGGGGACCTGGGGAGGGAAGGTGTGCAGGCAGAGGGAATGTTCTTGCACACTCACGGGCACACGTGGGGTGCACTCACACAAGGCATTTTCCCCATTGATATTTGTGGAATCACCACAGAAAAGCCTGGGTTGGAAGGGATCTTAAATATCACCCATGGGCAGGGACATCTTCCTCCAGACCAGGCTGTTCCCAGCCTCATCCAAGCAGGCCTCAAACCAGGGGGTTTGAGATGGGGATGGGATCCCCAGGGATGGGGAACTTTATATCTTGTTGTACAATGCCTGGAGGGAGCAGTTTTGGTGTAAAGAGAGTCCTAGAGGAGATGGGGGAACTGCAGAGGAGGATCTGCTCTGTCCAGCTTGGAGGAGGCACTGGACCCTAAAACACCTCTTGGCCCTCAGACTGATTGTTGTGGGAAGCCAGGCTGATTTTTCCTTCAGTTGTGTGAAAGGCTGCCTTTCATCATGACTGAAAATTTCCACAGCAAAACAACATTTTCCACAGGATGAAAAGAGTTTGTGTCTATTCCACCCTTCAAGACCCTGCACCCCAAATGCCCACAGGTTCCCCTTGTTGTGGGAACAACTCCTCAAGGTGCAAGAGCGTGCAGAGGTGGGCTGGGGAGGGCTGTGGCAGCCAGGTCCAGCTCTAGATGAGGAAGTGATGCTTGATTTTGTTTAGGAAGGCAGCACTGATGCAGACAAGGGACATTTAATGCGCCACCTCTCAGCTCAATGCCCTCTGAAGAAACAAAACCTGTCCTCTGCCCTGAACCTTGGAAGTTCCTCCATAACACTCATGGATTTGGTCCTTAAATCAGCTCTGATCTTAATGACCTCCTCACATTTCGGCTGCACTTTTTTTTCCCTAGTTTTAAATTCTATTTAGCAAAATAATAATAATAATAAAAGAATATAATGTAGATATTCAGTCAAAGGTTGTTGTTGGTAATTCCAGAAATTGAAGTCTATTTTTTGCAGAGAAAAGCATGAAATGAACTCCAGCCATCGCTCTGCAGTGCAAGGGGCTGATGAATTACAATGGCAGCCTGCTTTATTCTCCTTAATAAGAAATTAGATCACAATAGGGATTTACCAAAATTACCTTGAAGTGTTTGTGGGTTTGACTGATTGGACAATTTGCGCTCAAATTGTGTCGAATCATGCGAGTTCCAGCATCTGTCTCTTTAGCTGGGCTGCTTTAAAAGCGCCCTGGTCTCCTTTAACAGGAGCCTGCTCGTGAATGCTCAGCCCCACACACAGCATTTGTTTGTTTTCTTCCCATTCTCCCAATTTGCCTTATTGATAATGTTCTGAGAACTTCCCAGGTTTTCGTGGCGACTTTATCAACTCCTGTTTCAGGTGAGAAGCAAGGAATTTGCTCGGGAAATGGATCTTATTATTAAGTTATTTAGCCTTTTCCTAACCTATATCCCTGGAAGAGCTCATGTAATTATCCACCAGTATCCTTGATTAGAGATGCAGTTTGCAGGGAATGGGTGCTGGAATTATGGTGTTTTTGAGGAAGCCCACACCGTTTCATTAGGAGGCAGGAGACACAGGCTGATGCGCTGCATCTTGAATAACTTCGGGAAATCTTTTAAGTCAACCTTGTGTTTTAGTCAACAGGGAAGGTTTGACCTTTAACCCCCCAACAACCATCTGTTTCATTATTTATCTGAGGGAATCAGAGAGTTTTTGTTCTTTCACAAAAGTCCCTGACACCAAGATATTTCTAATAGCAGAAATTTTTCATTCTTGTCACTATTCCTTTTGAAAATACAGGTATTTTCATACAACACGTAGCTAATGAGTGAAACTTCAGAATCCAACCTTTCTCTATAATCACAGGAACAGGGATTAAAGAGGTCCCACTAGTGAGGAACATGAAAATTAATTATTGAGCTCCTTGTTTTATCCTCCCCATCTGTCTGATATTCTCGAGCACAGAAGGAGTTAGACAATTAAATTACTTCTCCTTTTACCTCATCAGGATGTTCTCTGTACCTTTTTCTAACTCCAGAGGCTCCCAAATTCTGCCCCATTTACCCACAAACGTGTGGGTGTTTGCCTGTGCAAGGGCAGGGGCTTCTGGTTTTCCTGAATGCCAAGAAATCAGCCAAGCTTTTCAAAACATTCGTTTCCACTGAGCACACTTAAAATGGTTTTTTCCTCCTTCTAAGGCTTGCAGGAAATCCTTTCAGGGAGACACAGCCTTTGTAAGGAACACAGGCAAATTTTAAAATTATTATGATCAGCCTTTGTGCAAAGAGAAAGGCACAAAGGCACTTGTACACAGGAGAAAAGAAAGAGCAAAAATAACAACGAGAGAGGGATGTGCACTTGATATGTCAAGTGTGGGGGATACACTCTCCTTTAAAAACACTCATGAAATTCTCTCAGAAGTCACTGGGAAGTGCCCCAGTGCATCTGCCCAGGGCAAAATTAGACCCATTATATTTAGCTTTCCTGAGAAACCCTCGGTTTTGTAACATGTTTGTATTTCTGTCATTATTCTTGGCAGCTAAACAAGTGAAGAATTTCATTTCTAGCAACTAGTTAAGACAGTTGGGGCAATTAATTTGTTTTATTCAACAATAAAGCTGTCACTTGGCAGTGCTGGGAATGAGAGGAACTCCAGCACGATGCTGGTGGAGCCTTTTCCCTGCTCGGGAAGGAGAAACTTCAGAGCTCTGTGTGTGTGAGTGTGTGTGTGTTTATCATCACTTTTGGCTCACTTGATATTGTTTTGCTTGAGGTGAAGCCAAAGGGTAAAAACTGCTAAAGTGGGCCCAGACCAAGATAAACACACATCCCTGAGACATTTTCTTGCTGAGGGATCACAGTCTGAATAAAGAATAATCCTTAAACTTTTGATTTATTTTCCCTTCAGCTCGAGCGCGTCTGACTCGTTCTGCGGCAGCACCAGGCTCGGCTTAGCTGATCAGGTAAAACACAGGTAAAACTCAGGCTGAGATAAACCAGATAAAAAACCAGGGGCTTGGACAGAGCCCTCACACTCAT
>NC_086202.1:1912500-2060000 GCF_035770615.1 Melospiza melodia melodia
CTCTCCTATTGGGTTTTGCTCAAGCCCTGGTGGTTTCAGATGCTTTTCTGGTAGAGAAACTGCCCAAGATCTCTTCTCATGAGACAGAACCTGAAGAGATGAGGAGAGATAACTTTTCAAATCCAAATTTGGGGCTCCTTTAATGCAGATGCTCAACTCTCTGTTGTGGAGAAATGTTATTACCAATGTATTATTCACAAGGCATTCAGGATTTGTTAATTATTTATAAAAATTAGGCACTTTTTATTGCAATAACTTTGATTATGTGGGTGATATGAGCGGTGTGGTATTAGGAGTAGAAGGGAGACTGGATAACACCCCAAAATTTGAGTGTGCAGGCAATATTTATATTATTTTAGTTATCTAATGAGCATACTATGACATGTCCATGAAGGATTTACACCTCTCTAACATGAAAGTGACAGAACTGATTTTCTATCGGTGCTTTTTATTTAAGGGAGGAGGGAACAGGTGAGAAAAAGCAGCATTTGGCTTGAAATTGTCTTTTTTTTCCCCTTCCCAGCCTCACTCGAGGAATCTGAATCAGCATAAACCAGGATGTATTGAACCATGCCTATTATCCCCACTAGAGAAGAGAGGCCACAAAGGGCTGAGTTTCATCTGGCTCTGGGATAATTCAGGAAACAGATGGAATGCTACATCTTTCTCAGAGCCTGAGGACTAATGTAGCCCTATGGCGTTATCTATCAGACTGGAGGGGGGCTCTGGATTTTGAGGACCATTCCCAGGTCAAACTGGAGCATAATGCAGAGAAATACCCTTGGAAAAGCACTTGCTTAGGGTTTTATAGGGCTTTCAGTCAGCTCGGAGTTTGAGCTGTGCCACTTCACTGGAAGCACAAGGTAAAATGCAAATTTACGGAGATATAAAGGTTCTCACCCCTTAAAATTTTGGAGTAGTCTTATTATAAACAGTTATATATTTAAACTCAACTTTCATTCTGATGTTTACCTGATATGGTTTTTTTAAATTATTTAAATCCATTTTTATGCAACCTTCATGGCAAAACACAAGAGCCAAACCTAAAAACCTCCAGCAGAATGACACAAAACCTCTGAAAACATTGTGAGGAGGTTTTGTTCACCCTACTCATGTAAGCTATTGCTTTGCTGGGAATATCTCCATCCTGTAGTGAATTTTTATGGACAAGATATATAGAAATGGGGGTTTTAAATAGTTACAGCCCCCCTAATGATATGGACGTGGCTCTGATGCTGCAGTAAATCACTGAGGCACGGCCACATTTGCTGGTGCTGGAGGGGTGGGAGACACTCAAATTTTGGGGTGCTGCTTGTCCTCACTCAGCTCTCTGGGTCTAAATGAGGAAGAAATACAGGAGGAGAGGAGGGGATGGAGAAGGAGCAATCCAAGCTGTTAAGAACCCCCCAAAAACATTGCAGGAATCGGACATTCACCTGAAGCTCCCACTTTTTGCAACGAGAGTTTGTCTCAAATTTTCATGTTTCTCTTAAAGAGTGGTGGAGGGGAAGATTGGGATTTGAGTTCCAAGTTTAAATTGAAGACATGGATACTGGGAAATTTCGCTGCTCTGGGGAATTCAGAATTCCTTCCCTTTTGGTTGTGTTCCCAAACTGCCTCAACTTTTTGCCCTGAGCTGTTCAATGGGATTTTCGGTCCCCAGTCACCATATTTCCAAGAGTTTTTAATGCAGCTGCCCTTGACACACCCTTTCACAGCTCAACAAGATGCCACATCTTTCTAGGTATGGCAAAGCAGAACTGAGAAAACTCTGGTTGCTCCTGTCCAATAAATGGAAAATTCGAAGGTGTGGGAATCATCACCAGATGATGCAAAACTCAAGTCTGGTATTACCCAGACCAAGGTTTCACATTATATTTGAACTTTTTATGTGTCAGTGATGAGAGGATTCTTGAAGCGGTGTGGAGAAACTGCCCTCAGCTCACATTTATCCACCTTTTTCACCTTTTCTAATGAATGCTGGTTAAATTTTCCAGCACAGTCCTGGAAGATCTCACATGTGCTTTAAATTCCTAAGCTCCATCATGTATTTGTAGAGTCAAAGAAAAATCAATCCATTGCAATAACAAATGAAAGAGTTATTTTTAAGAATTAACATGCTTGGGATTCACCAAACATTTTGGAATTCAGTATCTTCCACAACACTGAAATCAAATAATTAAACCCTTTTTGGAAGGTCACGATTGAAAAAAAAAAAACACACACATACATTTGAGTTCAACAGAGGCAGCTCATTTCTAATCTCTAATCCGTGGGCTTGCATCTCTGTGTGTCTTGGAAAATGTTCTCCTGGGCATGCATGTGCAAGCCCAATCATGGATTTTTTGAGATACCTGGTGATCTGCATTTGAGTAGTCAAGATTAGGCTTGAGCCCTTAGTCTCTTTCAAGTGCTTAAATAGCTGCCTCTTCAGGCTCAAGCCAAACCAGTTTTAAGAAGGAGCTGGAGGAGCATTTAAAATTAATCTTCTCAATTCTGCTCCTGGATTGGCAAGTGTTTGGCAATTCCTTCTGTTCAGCTGGAATGGGAGGTTCTCCTTCATTTAACACCGGGACTTTCTGAGTCAAACCAGGCTGGTTTTTGATATGGTCCTTGCCTGACACCTCTTGTCTAGAAAAAGGCACTGAACAACTCAGAACAAGGGGATCAAAGCATCTGAAATAATTTAGGACTAAGTATGTTCCCCAAAAAAAGGAATCCAGACATTCAAAATACTTTTAATCCTCTTCCAAGCCTGATTTCTTATTTGGTCTTGGACTCCAGGCTTTGTCACCACTGCTGACTTATTCTTTTGTTTGATATTAAATCTCAGTTTAAATTCTGGGATTCAGCCCCGCAGCTCAGCCCCAAGGTTTTAGTCTTGCCAGGCTTCTCCCCAACATGTGATGTTTTCACTGGAATTTCATGGAACCGTGGAAAGCCTGGGTTTGGGAGGGACCTCACAGATCCCCTAATTCCAAACCCCTGCCAGGGGCAGGGATGTCACCCACTAGATCAGAAAATTCAATGTTATATCCATATACCTGATACGAGGAGGATAAAGATCCACAACTTTCCCCTGAAATGCAAGAAAAGAGAAATTTGGCGACATCACTCTGTATCAACTGCAAAAAATGGGATCTGGAAAAGTTTTTGTACCTTTGCACCCCCTTTTCTTTACCTCTGGACCAGGGAAGGCCCCTTGGAGATGACACTGGATGCCAATCCAGCTTGGAATTTGGCTCTCCGGGCAGTTAATTAAGACATTCCTCCCTTCACTCCCAAACTCTGTACATTTCAATCTGTTTAATTCTCCCAGGAAGTCAAAAATAAAGTCAGGAAAGAGCCATATTGTCGCACAACTGCAGTGGTCTCCAAGGAAGGGTTTTGCTCCCAGCCTGGTCTCGGAAAACTTTGGAAATGTTAGGAACACCCAGATGCAAAACCTCCAAAGAATAATGCAAATCTTGAGGGATTTTTTTTCCTTGTTAAGATCTTTTTTTTTAAGACAGATTGGGTTTGCGACTATTTTAAGCATCTACTTGTTTTTCAAACTCTGGGGTTTGATAAGAACACAATACAATACAATACAGTAAAAGTAAAACACAATACAATACAGTAAAAATAAAATAAAATAAAATATAAATTAAAATAAAAAAATAAAATAAAATTATAAAATAAAATAAAATAAAATAATAAAATAAAATAAAATAAAATAAAATAAAATAAAATAAAATAAAATAAAATAAAATAAAATAAAATAAAATAAAATAAAATAAAATAAAATAAAATAGAAAATAGAAAAGGGTTTGTGGTTTTTGGTTTTTTTTTAATTAAAAAAAAAATTTCTTGTGGAACTTTTTACTTTTTGGAGAGGAGCTCTGGGTACTGCAAGATTTTGGTGATCAGTCCTTTCTGTGTGCTGGACTTTGGCCTTCCAGCCATCCTGGATGGGTGAATTCCCAACTACCCACGTTCATCCAACACACCACAGCAGGATGGGAGGCAGCCAGGATTTCTGGAAGACACAGGACAGCCAGGACATGGATGCTGCAAGGAAATGAGGGCATCCAGCTTCAATTTCCAAGAGGCCTCTGGTATAATTTCAGCATCCTGTTACACTCTGGACTCCCTTGTTTTGCACACACAGGAACCCAATTAGAGCTGTCCAAAGGGCCTCAAAAGAAGGATGACTTTAAGAAGCTTTGATTCTTGCAGAAAAAAGACACTTTCTGCTCAAGATTCTCGAGTCCTCAGTCACAGCTGGCATGCCTAAGCTTTGGACAGAGCTTTCCAAGTTGCTCAAATATGATTTCTTAATCTTTTTTTCTTCTGAAGTCTAATCAGGACAGGGGACTTTTTTGGATAGGAATAATTCCAAACCCCATTTTCCCCCCTTTTTTCCTGAAAAATCCGAATGATTAACTTCCCTCTCCGGTGGTGCACGAGCACTGCATTTCCTCATTTTTGACACAAGTGGGATTAGTGGAGGTTTGTAACAAAGGCTTTTCTGACAGTCTGCACAGCCACGGCCAAACCCAGGAATACTGGGAATCCTGATGAGAAAGCTTGCTCATTTCTAACCCAACGAGGTTTGGAAAAGTATTTAAACTTTTGGAGCTTAACTAAACCTTCAAACCTTTGGGTATTGTCACACTGGGAACTGTGATAACTGCAGGTTTTATTATATGTCTTTCTCCTGCTATTTAATGTCCAATTAATTTCATGATAGGGCATATTAAAAAGATGCTTCGTGTATGGAGGAGGACGGCATTGTGCTCTAACCATTTATTGTAAAGCTACAGAGGGTATTTTAAAATAAACAAATATAAATTTGTCCTAATTTTTACTTAAAAACAAAATTCTTGGTTTACTCCAAGGTTTTAAAATAATATGGAGCATGACTTTTATTTTTTAGGAAAACTAAGCATCACTCTGGAGAATAAATATCCCTCTGACCCCTATAAAAATCAAGACACAGGGCCAGCATATGGAAATTATTTTCCTCTTGACCGTGACTTGCAGAAGAGACGCCTGGAAATATTGTGCTGTTGGTTGGTAGCAGCCTTGTTAAACTGCTCCCCCCGCAAGGACAATAAAGTGGCAGCACTTAACAGCCCCAGCAGGGCCATCAGAAACTCTCCCCTCGGTCTGGGTGCCCCTGCAGGAGCTGGAATTCATCTCAGCACTCAGGGAAAGTGCGGGGTGAGCTCAGTTTTAAAGGCTCTGGGCAGGTTTGGGAAGTGTTAAATATTCAACCGTTAATTGGCTCCTTTTGCTGCAAGAAGCTGCCCCCAGGATAGGCCCTTCCTAGAGCTAGAAACACATCTCTGGGCTGTTCAGGTGCTCAGGAGGAAGTGGCATTTGGGATGTGGAAGTGGCATTTGGGACGTGGATGTGGAAGTGGCATTTGGGATGTGGAAGTGGCATTTGGGACGTGGATGTAGATGTGGATGAAGTGGCATTTGGGATGTGGATGTGGAGGTGGCATTTGGGACGTCTCGATGAGTTCTGGCAGGATTGGGTCCAGCAGCAGCAGCATGGAATCGTGGAACGTCCCAAGCTGGAAGGGATCCACAAGGATTGCTGAGTTCAGCTCCTGGCCCTGCACAGGATGTCCCCAGAATCACACCATGTGCCTGAGAGCCTTGTCCAAACACCCCCTGAGCTCTGGAATGCTGGACAGGGATAATTCACAGCCCCACCATTCACAACCATCCCAATCCTCTTCCTTGTGGAGGTGACACAGAAATGCAGCTTGGTACAGAACCTACAGGCACTACCTACTTCAGGTTTTTTCCTAAAGATCCCAGATAGCCAGATTTCATTTAAAATCCAAATTCTGTCCAAGGCATCCTTTCTAAATGGGAGATTTTGGGCTTGCACTGCCCGGTGGCTGTGGACATCAAGCAGGGATGGACAGTGTATCCCATCTAGGAGTGTCCCACATTAAGGACAATGCTGATTCCATCCCCTCAGGTTTCCTGCTGTAGATGTGGGGTGAACTTGAAGGCACCAGAGATGCTATCAGCTCACACTTCAGCACAATATAATGGGACATTTGCATTTTCATTCCTTTCTTTTCTAAGTCACCACCCACAGCTTCGTTTCCACGCCTAAATATAGAAGGGTGATGTTTGCACGTTCTTTTGTTCTAAAATGCAATTAATTTTTTATTAGTGGAATTAAATAATTAATAATTTTCCTTAAACTTTCCAAAACTCTCTGCTGCTGGAAGGACCTCACGGTGCCTACACCACACAGATCTGCTCCCTGCAAAACTTTTTAAACAATTCCAGCCTCCAGCATTGGCAGCAAGGTTCACTTTTTGTGGCTGTCAGATGAAAAAGGGCCCTGCTCCTCTCAGGAACATGCAAAGTGTTTCATCCAGAGTGATATTTGCCTAAAAGATTTTTCTCTCCAGCTTTCACTGGGAAACCTTCTGCCTGTCGTGTCCCAAGGACCAGCTGCTGGGAAATTTAGTGGAAATGTGTATAGAGAGAGAAGAGGGAAAATGGTTTTGCCATTTATTCCAAACTGATTCTGGCACGAGATGAACATACATAGGAGGCCATATTTATAAAGGGCACTCTCCATGCAGTGCTGAATCTGGTAATGTCCCTCTGACAGCCTTAATTCCTAAAAACAGATTAGAACTATCCAAGATCCAATATTTTTCATAAAGGCTTGTGGTTTGTTTTCTCCCCTGCCTTTTGAGGACTATATAGCATGGGCTATAAGGTCAGAAGGGATCCACAGGATGAGAGAGGCCAGTCCTCTCCTCCACTTCCCTCACTACCAGCATTGAAGTCTTGTTCATAAATACAGAGTGCAAATTGAATACTTTGCCCAGCCCTCTCTGTGCTCATTCTGCCCTCTTTGAAGTTGAACAAATGAAGGGTTACTTCCCAGGCAAGGAAAAAAATTGAGGTTGATTAACCATGGGCATGCATAATTTATATGGAGTTTGAACATCCTGTGAAAATGGGCCAAAGATGTTTCTTTATAAATTGGGCTCTATGAATTTGAGATGATCTTTAGCATTTATTATTGCTCAGGCAGCATCAGGGCTCTGCATTGTCTGACTCAGTTTCCTCCCAGCCACTCCATTTAAATGCTCAACTCTTTGTCAGCATCACCAAAGCCAGGCTTTGCGTCTAGTTACAGCCCTCCAGTGCTGCCCCGTGGTTTGTAGGATGAGGAGCACTGTTTGGGAACTGTAGGATTCCCATTTGAAACGATGCCTGCTGGAAGGAAACCAGGAAAAAAGCCTTGTGAATCTAACCTCAGTCCAGGTAGCACATTGCCTGCTCTCCGACAAATCCTGCATGTGCCTTTAAGAAACAAAAATTAATGCAAAGCTTATTACAATCCTGGTGGTTGCTAACGCTTTCTCTCTTCCACTGTCCAAGTGTCTGAATTTCAGCTTCAGATGAGTGTGGCCTGCTGGGATTTGAGCTGCCAGTTTAATTAGTGTTCAGTAATTTCAATAATGAGTGACAATTCATTGGGGCTTTTAGGTTGGTCTTCTGTTCAGAAGCAAATCAATAATCCACAGTTTTTCCCCTTCTTTAAAGACAAGAAAGTGGCATGTGAGTTACATCAGATGAGAGAAAATAAATGAGGAAAAGCACAACTCCCTCAGTAACTTGAGAGGCAATTGGCTTTAATGGTGTGGGCAGCCTCCCTGGTTTGTTGATGTTATTGGATGAACAGAAAGGTCATTAGTATCTGGAAAGGGGCTCCAAAGATTCTCACAGTAAACAATTTGCCCTGGCTGTAACCATAGTGATTTGGGTAAATGAACACAGGTATACGGATTACTACTGTATTCCCCAGGCTGCCTATATTATTGCCTCAGAAGATATAAAAACAATTGAGGCTAATTGTATGAGAGTGAGTTTATTACAAACATAAATGGAAGGGGAAAGGAAACCAGATATATTGTTCAGAAGCTTTTTTAATCTCTTAATTTTATATGTACATGTGCACATATATATGTGGCGCACGGAATGCGTTGGCGAGAGCGCTCTGTCTCCGCGTACATCTCCATGTGGAAACATGAGCTGATAAATTTTCTCTGCAGCTGGCCTCCACTTTGGTCCACAGGACAAATTGCTTCTTTTCCTTTGCTCCACAGACCAAATTAGAAAGCAGGTTTTCCCCTCGCTGCCTGGAGCAGGGTATTTTCCATCATGGGTGCTGTTCTCTGGTTTGGGCACCTCAATGCTGGTTGACACTGGAGTCCGGAATGCTAAAGAACTACCAAACCATTTATTTTTTTTCAACCTTGGAAGGCTGAGAAGAACAGAACTGCCTGGAAACTGGGAAAAAGGCATTTACCCCCAAGCAAGGCATTGATGTTCTCTGCATCACCAGTCCCATACTGGGGAGTCGCCCACTCCACCCACGGCATTGCACGCCCGTACAGGAGCGGCATTTTTTTGAAAGTTATGTTGCTCCCTTTTGTTACAGCAACAAAGAGCCAGCCTTGGCGAAGGGTTGTGATTTGCAGTATACAAACCCATTAAAAAAACACAAATGAAATACCCAGCTGGGAAGGTCAAGTCTAATGAGGTGGTCTGTTGTGAGAAGTGGTAGCTCACAGCATCCCCCATGTAGGCCAGAGGTGATTCCAAGTGAACAGCTGCTTATAATTATTATAATCTGACACTTTTCATCCACCTCAGGTGCTATTTTTTTCTCACAAGAGAGCAGATTAATTGTATATCAACTGATATACATAAAAAAGGATTTGATAGAAGGCTTAATAAAGTAACATTAAATAGGCGCTCCCACTGAAATTCTAATGTGTATATTCTTAATTAAATTCCCTTGTACAGTACAGTAATTCAGGTGCATTTGGATTCCTTTTTCTTCCGCTGCATATAAAGTTTAAAATTATTGTTGCTATGAAACTAAAGGCAAATAGGAGGAGAAAAACCCTGCGAGTCTGACCCACATAGGCCCCTCTTCTGGAGGGAGAAAAATCAGTTAATGCTCCATCTCTCATTCTGCGCCGCGTCTACGCAGGCCCTCGGTATTCTCATGTTAAAGAATACGCTCTCCCATTAGAATTTCAATAGAGCCCTGCTCCCAGGTGAAAAGGCAATATCCACATTAAAATGAAGATATTATTAAAAAAAAGAAAGTACCATGTGCAGCAGTCTATTGACATCACTCTGGAGGGAAACTGTTGATTTAGAGGAGGAGAGGTAGCTGGGTGTGTGTTTAAATTGAACATCTGATAGCGCCGTTCCGCCGCTGTTTACCGGTGTTCAGCCGCCAAACACACAATGTTTACATGGCTTCACAGCGTGTCCTTCCTCACAAATCGCAAAAAATAACCCAACGTCACCCACAATAAGGAGCATCCCAATTAAACCTCATCTCTAAACACTGCCTGAGCAGTATTAAACTGCACGGTTTGCTGTGAAGAGGGAACTTCCTTTGCAGCGCAGGCGTGCGGGGTTTAATCAGACACGTTCAGTACAACTGCTGGAAAAAATGAATGGAATCTCCCGAGTCCCACGACGTTTCCTATTGAAATGAATGAAAGACACATGGGGTTTGCTAAAGATTTCAGGCTGGGCCTTCAGAGACCCTGCTGTCTTCCAGCACTGTGTGCTCGGCGTGTGCTATGGGGAGCCTGGAGAAATGGACATTTGTGTGCCCTTCTCCAGGGGCCCACTGGGACTCCAACATTCAGCAAAGATGCCCCATGTTATGTTGGATCTGCCTGAGATCCATTTGGCTTCAATCTCTTGGAAGATCAGATTTTTTCTCCATGCCTGTTTTATATAAACAGGAAGTGTATTTTTCATTAAAATAGCTTGGATCCTTCCACTCCTGTTTCTGGTGCACAAGATCCTTGCAAAATCCTTCTCCCATTGACTTCCTCGAGCTACCACGGACAGTTTTGCATCTCCTCCACTCTGCTGTCCAGCATACAGATTTTCTCACATCCATACAAACACTAATTCCTGTCAATTTCTTGGGATGACCTCAGCTTCCCATGGAGTCAGTAGGTCAGTGCTGAGCCTTCAGCATAGAAGGAGGAATTTGTTTATTTTTCTAAATACTTCTGTTCAAAGCTCAGTGCTGGACAATGTCCTATGGTGTTAAATAGCACATTCCAATCTAATCCCAAATTTCCTTAGTATTTGGGAGAGATCATCTTCTTCAGTTAACTACAATTTATTTCTATTTAAATTTTCAACTTGTCAAGCAATTTTCAAAAATGAAAAAAATCAATTCTAGTCCATAAAAACTGGAGAGAAGGAAGGAGATGTAACACTCTTGAGATTAAGTTACACCACATTTTGATAGCATGGGGTTTAATGAACCCCAAATACCCACAGCCTTGCTATTATCCAGTTCACATCACATATCAAAGCAAATGTGGGACTTGTAGAAAGATTTTTATACGTATTTTCAATTTACCCCCAAACATGAATTCAACCTAGACAAGCACTAGATCCTATAAGAGGATGTCTGTTCTCTTTTTTTATGACATGAGCCTTTAGAAAATTTCAACTTCCTCTCTCATCTGAAACAGGAAAAGAGGAAAAACTTCAAGAAATAATTTACAATTAATCAGGCTACTGCAGTGGGAGAAAAAAGTTACATCTGTCCTTGGCTTGATTGTTTATTGGAGAGAAAAAAAAAATTACAATCATCCAATATAATTTGAGTTCTTTGTGTTCGTCCTGTACTTCCCAGGTTGCTGAGGTGTGATCATGAAGAACTCCATGAGCTCCTCCCTCTGACAGCTTTGCCCCCAGACATCAAATATTTTGTCCAAGAATTCTCTGGTCTTGGTTGCCTCTGAGCCCTTGAGTCCTTGAGCAGAGAAAAGGAAAGTGGGAAACTATGGTAGAAAAGGAATATTAAAATATAATACCGAATATTATATTTTGATAGAAGCACAGAATGATTTGGGTGGGAAGGGACTTTAAAGATCATTTCAGTTCAAACCTCACCAGATCAGAGTGCCAGACCAGGTCTGCAACTCAACTTCCAGCTCAAAACCTTTTGATGCAGATGCAGCTTGAAAGTAAAAGATGCTGTGCATGAGCAGAGTATATAAAATATATTCTGAAGGAAGTGGTTGGCAGGGGTAGTGTGGATGACAGCTGACTGCAACTGCAGTGAATAATTGCAGTCATATTTGCACTGGTCCAGGATATCTTTTAAAATAAATTACAGGCTCATCACCCCGCTGCCTCCTGGCAAACATAATTAAACATTAATGTATCAACAGTTTATTAAAGACAATAAAGTCTTTTTTAAAAACAACTGTACTTAGCAACTGGTAGGGGGAAAAAAGAGAGCTCTAGCTCAGCCATTTGAAGTAAATTTGTAATAATCAAGTGATTGAATATGGCTGGTATTTGGATGTAAATTTCTTACTGGAACTGGGATGAAATCCTACACATCCTCAGATGCCTGTGAGGTTTGTCATCCTCACTGCTACAAGCCATTGGTGGAACTGGCTCTGTAGTGGGAGTATTCAAAACTTTTTACAGACAAAACCATGGAACTGAGCCTGGTGGGCATCAGATTACCTGCTGCATGTCCTTATCCACACTCTTGTGCTGAGTGCATCTAAATACTTCAGCTGGATGGGGCGAAAATCTGCTGACATCATCCATGGACTCTGCTCTGATTTTCCTGTAAGCAAATACTGAAATAACCATGGGAGAACAGCAGTTAGATGAGGAGAAATGCTAAGATCCTGATTCAGCAAAAGCTTTTACAAAGGTATTTAAAGTTAAGCACATGCTTAAGTGCTTTGCTGAATCAGGGCCTGGGGGAGGTCTTGTTATCTATGAAAGATTTCTAAGTGGGACGTGGAGAAGGAAACCAAGGTGTACAATTACAGGAGGGTAAAGAGAAATGGGGATGTGGGAAAAGTTTTATACTATTTGAACTTGCTCAGGAAACTCAACAAAGGTGCCTAGGAACAAATATCCAGTCAAATGAGAGCAGAGGTGGAACAAAGGGAGGAGGGCAGGGAGCTGGAGGAACAAGAATTGACATTCCAGCAGGTGAACAGCAGAGGAAAACTTTGCTGCTGTGCCTGGAAGGATAAAGTACTCAGGCCACAAACCAAAAAAAACCCCAATCAATCAAAAAACAACCAAACAAAAAACTATCTCTTAATGTTTATAACCCTGCCCAAGATCTCTTCAGCACCAGCTCTAGAAGGAAGGAGGAAATATTGACAGTCTGACCCTGGGGTGGGCTCAGGTGGTCAGAGCATGGTGTTGGTAACACCAAGGTTGTGGGTTTGATCCCTGCATGGACCATTCACTAAAATGCTGGACTCAAAGATCCTTCTGGGTCCCTTCCAACTCAAATTATTCTGTGGTTCTGTCATTCAAGTTTTTAACTTTGGGAGCAGAGCCAGGTTCAGGGACTGAGCTGCTCTGGAGCAGGAGACCCTTCAGGCCAGCAGGCAGAGAGGAGCAGGATGAAGAACCAGCTGTGCTGAGAGAACTTCAGCACCACTCTCAGCCATAGGGAAGATGTCCAACAGAACCACCCCAGGATGGGACACAACCCAAAATGCGCCCCTGGCAGGAGGCTCAGCACCACCACCACCACCCCATTGCTCAGCCCCAACACCCACACTGGGTTCTATCATCCCCTGGTCCCCTCAACCATTCAATGACATCCTGTGTTGGATGTCACCTTGATTTGCTCCATCATTTGGGGAGGGTAGAAGACAAATCAGCCAGCTGGGCCTGTGCAGGTCCAACCATCCCAAACTCACACCCTGGAGAACCTCTCTGCAAAGTGAAACACAGGGCAGGGAGGGAAATGAGGTGAATTTTCCTTGAAATGCCCTCTCCTGATCCAAGCCAGCTCCATTAATCCTTCTCCTTTAGCAGTCCTCTTTCCCCTGTTGGTTATGAAAAAGTCAGAATGGAAACTCAGATGGCATAAATAGAACAAAGATTCATAAAAACTTAAAAAAACCCAACTTACTTCAGGTGACTGGTGTTTCTTAAACCTGATGAGTCCTTGTTCTTGAACCAGGAAGGAAGAGGAAGCTTCCTTGCCAAAAATCTGGACTGAGGTCGTTCCTGGAGCGGAGAAATGTGCTGAGTGTTCCTGGACTGTTTTTTCTTGGCAGCAGGTTTCCTCTGGGCATTTCTTTGATTATGCCCATGTAATATGATGATTATCAGATTTCAGTCACTGGTGCTGTTCTCCAGCTTGGCCTGGTGCAGTAAATTAACCCAGGCCTTATGCTTAGTCCTGTATCAGGGTGCTTTAATCACGTAACGTGACCATCAGATTCTCCGTCCACAAATTGGCCACAAGTTTGGTCAAATTATCAAATTACATTACTGGAGTAATATTAAAATCATGTGAGCAGGTTTTAAATCCCAGTAGTTCATGAACTTTTTTTAATATCTGCCAAGCTGAACAATGGGACCCTTTGCAATCCCCCAGTGAGCACCTATTAAAACCACAATTTACAACTATACATATCATCTAACGTGTTAACCAGGTGTTCCAGTGTTATTGTTTGAAATTCTACCTAGGTTTAAATCAAATGAAGAAAAGCCAAAAGTCCAATTAAAATCCCACATTGCCTCTTTATCGTGTGTAGGTGAAAGACATTTGTTATAGATTTAATGGCAGAAATCTCATAAAATTTTAGGCCATCCTCTTTTCTTCCCAGTTTCTTGTTTCTTGCTCCGATTCTCACAGCTTACTGGCATTTCCTGTTCTTAGCTGTAAAAAAAAATAGAATAAATCTAGGAATTTCTGGCTTAATTTTAGTAGCATCCTGGACACTCCAGCAGAATTTGACAATTGAGTGTTGTCATGGGATATTAAAATCCTGCAGTGGGCCCATTTAAGCTATTATTTCATAGGCTGTCCCTTAATCAGTTCCATCCCTCGGCTGTGCACTCTTTGCCAACATGTGTCTATTTTATTTAATAGTTCAGTGACAACAAATTTATGTTGCTAAGCTCCAAAAAGTAAACCTTACCAAAATACCTCCCCAAACTGCCTTTACAGACATCCACCAAAGTAATATGGAATTCAGTTGTCTTCACTTGGCCATAATTACTTCCAGACCCAGGCTGCCTATCTTTGTCTTTGGCCATTTTTCTCATTCCACCCCAGCCCAGAAATCGTGGTGTTTCTTTACATTTATGGTTTTCTACTTAGATTTCATTGTCACCCACCCCTCCCACCTTTTGATTTTAGCAGACCTTGACATTTAACTAGTGACCTAGCTCTCCCTCCAAATATATGTTTGCTTCTCTGTTTGACAAAAGGCTTGGCTTTTCAGTGCCCAATAAAACAAATTAATTTTCTTTCAGTGAGACAGCCTTCCCCACCCCCCTTCTTTTCTCAGGCATTAAAACTGGGACAGTGTAAAAAGTCACCATTGCCTCGCTAATTTGAAATCCATTGAATAATATGATAAATGAGAGCAACTTTCTGTCCAGAATTAGTGGAACTGGCAAAAAATTAATGTGTCAGTTACAGCACATCTGTTCTCTTTTACGCTTTACTTAAGAAAATAATTCTTGCCAGATTTTACCCACCCATAATAATTACACAATTTTTACAGATGTAGTTTGTAACAGCTTCACTTTGGTCCAAAACCCTTAATATGACTTGCAATGAATTTACTCCTTGGCTTGCACTTCATTATGTTTTTGCAATAAAAGGGCTGAGGTAAAGTTATTTGTTTCCAGCTCTGCACCTTTTGCTAACATTTTTATAAACAAAGCTGCTAGGCTCAAAATGATTGTTGCTGTCATCACCACTGTTACCATTGCAATTACTGCACGGTTTGCATTTGGACATTTCATTTGGCTCTTGCTCCCAGTCTGTTTTCCTTGTCCTTAATTATCTGTTCTGTGGGAGCACCAGACCAGCAAGAAGGGCACTCATGCATGTCCAGCTGCAAATGATAAACCATCATGACTTCCATTGATATTTAAAGACAACGCCACTAATTATTGGAGATGGGGCCTGGCTGGGAAATCTTGAGGCATTTCCAGAAATCTCCGCGTTTCAGGAGCCGTAGGGCCTCGAGGTTTGGTTTGGCCCCTGGAAACACATCCCGAGCTCCAAAGTTCAGGTCATTCCATGCCAGGGGCTCGGCGTGGGCCAAGCTCTAATTGTAACAGCATGGCAGGCAGTGCCACCGTCGTCAGGCTCTGTCTCGGGTTTACAGCCGTTTGCAAAACTTTATAAATCAGATACAAATATTTTCAGCTGCTGAAACTTGCCATAAAATAGCCTGGCCTTAGTCCAAATGAATCCTGACATCCAATTTTTTAAAAGGGAAAAAAAAAAAGAATTAAATGAAGGAAAGAGAAGTTGCAGTTTCTGACCAAGAGCAGATAGGATGTATCAGGTTTCTTTTCTGGGGCCAGATATTTTAAAAAAGTGGATTCATGAGGAACAGCACATTATTCCACGAGCAGAACCAGCCCACTAACGATGCTTGGGAAGACAAGGCCCTGTTTAATTAACAGCCATAGACTGAGTAGTGCCCACACGCTGATTTTGAGCCCGTAAATTAAACCTCTATTACTTTTAAAAGGGAGGGGTGACAAGTTGAGTGGAGGTGACGCTCCCAGCCACCTCTGAGCACGTGTTTGGTGCCCGCACAGATCTCTGCCCGCTATTATTGTTATTATAATTCATGGTATAAACTGTAACCACTTGCAACTGCTCCACGCTGCACAACCCAATTAAGAGCAACAGAAATGGCTGCACTTAATGGGTCCAATGACATGATAATGCCTTCAAAGGGTCAGTGCCCTACATCGCACATCAATGGCAGTTGACACACTGTTTTTTAATGCTACCACTTAAATATGCATTAGAGGTTTGAAAGCAGCATTGAAGTAATGAGAAGGGTTAGGCTTAAACTTATAAGTGCAAGTAAAGTGTGACCTGCAAATATAAGTGTTGATAAATTCAAGATAGCATTTTTTTTTAGTGTAAAAGCACTTTTCAGACTTGGGTATTTTTAATTCTGTGTTCCTGCAAAACCTAAAGCATTCACTGGGTTCACTTGGAGCAGTGAAGCTTCACCAGATGAAGCCTGGGTTCAGGGACAGGGCTCCTTTACTCACAATATGACGGCACCGTGCCCGTAAATGTACCATTTTTGAAGCAGAGTTTAGGAAACTGTTCAATGTGCAATCACAACATGAAATAACATCTTGTCACAGCTTGCCAAAGAGCTGGGCATGATTCCCTACTGCTCTGAACCCTGTCTCCAGGCAAATATTTTAAATCCCTTTTGCAGCACCTGCAGGAGACGGAAGCAGCAGTGAGATCCAGGGCATGCTCCCAAGGCAGATCCCACCTGATCAGGAGTGGTGTAAAAACCTAACAAAGTCCTCTTCTGCTGACAGTGGGGTCCTCAGTGTTTTGGGGTTGCTTATCAGGCTGCTCCCACTGTTTTATCACTTCAATGTGTTGCATTACTTTATGATTTTTTCTTTTTTGTAGATAGCTGTGTTGCCTTTTTTTTTTTTTTTTTTTTTTTTTTTTTTTTGTAGATAGCTCAGAGACACCCAATCAGAACAAAATACAGGATGAGTTATTAGGGGCTGAGAGGCTTCTGATTTCACTATCAGCTCCACTCTGGATTTTTTAGAAGTTGGACACCGAGGCCATGGGAGTCAGGCGGCATCAAGTCTGTTCTGCACACAGCGATGTGTCTGACCCTCTCCTCCACTTTGCTGTCCCAGGGAAATGAGGCAAATTCACTTTGAGTCCTGCAACCTTTGTGAGTTTTTCTGTGATGAAGCAAATCAAGCTCTGAAATCCAAATTGCCTCCTCCTGGCCTTGGCTGGGATGCTGCATCCACAGCATGTGCATGGGCAGGGCTGCAGGGGACCCAGGGTGAGCACTGAACCTGTGACTCCCTTTTAATTAGAACAAAAAAGAAGAAAAAATAAAATGAAAGAGAAAAAAAAGTGCATCTAATATTTTGGCTGTTGAACGATTTTTTAAAAATCCGGCATCGTCCCTCTAATCCCATCTGAACACTGTGTGCATGCCATTTAAATATGTTAATAATCACTCCCTGCTCCTGTCATTTAATCTCTTTTTTAACTTGTTTGGGCAGACGCTGGAGCCAGTCCAGTTCCCTTTTCCAGCTGAGCCCTTTCCCTTTTCCCTTGCACCACGGGCCCGTCGTGGGGCTCATTTTTGGGCCATTTCAGAGCATCTCTGCCCTGCAGAGCTCAGAGCCCTCGTTCCACCAACTCCCTTCTCCCGGCGCGGTGCTGCCGCTGACTGTCTCCCCAAGCCCGAGCCTGAGCAGCACAAAGAAAGTCTTTGGTGCTGTGGAGGCGGCACATTTCCCGAGCAGCGCCGGCGCTGCCTCCCCCGTTTACGGCAGGAACGGGCTGTAATGAATTTAGATGATATTCAGCTCTACTACGCTGCTTAATTCACTCGGTGGCCTTGATGTTATAGGAGATGAGCAAAGGGACCGGGGGTAAATCCAGTTGACTTGGTGTTAAAGTTAACATTAACAACAGTAACAGCAAGCTCCCGGTGTTCGACTGTCACTGACCCTTCAACACGACTCAAAAGCGCTGTGATTCCCATATTTCCCCTGCTAAAGCAAATACAAGCCCGAGCGGTGGCGCGCGGTTGGTTTTGAGCATGCCCTGCGCTGGGTGGTCTGGGGACTTATCCTACTTCCCATCTCATTTGCCTGCAAACGCCTTCACCTTGTCAGGGCCAATAATTATCCGGCCAGCGATGCTCAGAGCTGCCATTCCTTAAGATTGGATGAGATTGAAGAGGCTGAGGCTCGGCTCCTCTGTGCATTTTCTCCGTCAGTTAGTGTATACACTGGGGGCCCGGCGAGCCCTACAGCAGAGCTACACTAACTTTCTCTCCCCTTCCTTATTATGGAGCTTAATAACAGCAGGCAGTGTATTAATATGTAAGAGATCAAGAGATTATTGATTAGAATCACTTGGCTAATATCCCCTGTCTGTCATGTAGTTCAGCAGCCCTTTCATGATTTTTTGTGTCAGTCCATTTAAATATTCATGACAGAGTTGCTTTGTACCTCCACGGCTGAATTTCTAATTAATCTGTCAAAAGAAATACAATATGCCCCTAAGCCTTATTATTATAAGGGTCAGCTGAAACAGAGCTGGCCTGGCTAGGCCTAAGGGGTAATTAATTATAACAATGCGGTGTTTACCTTCGTCAGTACCTGCGGCCTAAATGAGTGCTAAATTAGACTCAAACCACTTCAGTCCGTGTTTGAAGCACCCCGATATGCCAGACTAAATCATAATGATGGGGAGGAGAGAGCGGAGAGCCGCTCCTGTGTAACAACATAATCAGCAATTATAGCTAGGAAATGGGGAGAAGGGGGAATTTTATCTCATTAGAAGAGCCCGAGCAGAAAGTTTTTTTTTCTGTCACCAGCTCTTTTCTTTCGAATTCAAATGATCCCACTCTAAAGGTGAGGGATCTCAAATTTAATTCCAGTGCAGAAAGCCAGCCTAATTAGTGGTATACTTTGGCTAAAATATGAATGACATTTGCTCCAGCTTGCAGCGGCCTATTAATAGAGGGTGTCAGAGTGAAACATTAAGTGTATCATTCTTCTGTCAATTTATTTCTGTCATTATTGTTTCTTTATTTCCTCTGCCACATTATGGTCACTAATTTCTTCTCACTTTTATGAGATTCTTAATGTGGGCCTTTAATGAACTCCAAAAACTCAACCACAACTCTGAAATTAAAATACTAGTCTCCTGTCAGTGTGACGCGACAGAGTAAAACTTGAATAGTATCATTCTTCTGTCAATTTATTTCTGTCATGATTTTTCTTTATACCCTGCCACATTATGCCCACTAGTTTAATTCCATTTTTATGTGACTTGTTAATGTGAATTTTAGGTGGCTTTTAATCACCTCCAAATTTGTAGAATATCACAATAAATCATAACTGTATCCCCTCTTATGACAATTTATTTCTGTCATTATTTTTTATTTCTCCTTCCTTATTACAACTCCTAGTTTCATCTCCTCCTCTGTGACCTTTACATAGTTGCATTTTGAAAAGAGGGAGCACAGCCAAAGTTTCCTCTTTTGCAGCAGCGTCTTGCCGTGATGCTCTGTCCACCTGGTGATGCTCTGTCCAGCCAGGAGCACTCAGCCTGCCCAGTGGTGCTCTGTCCACCCAGGAATGCTTTGTTTTTCCAGGGATGCTCCCCCTGTCCCCACCATCCGAGCCATAACTCCAGCATCACCCACACAGGGCACTGTGAGCCTTGGTGTGCCCCAAACAGCAGGACGCTGCCCCAGCATCCCCAACGGGCTTCCCTTGAGGGTTGGAGTTTAAATAAATGACATTTCATTAATGCTATTGATTGGGGCCAGTCTAATTCATCTGTGTAATGAACAGGGGTAATTAATTTAGGGTGGTGATTCCCATTTCCCATGATCATTGAGGGACAATCAGAGCAGGCTGGGGCCGCAGCACCAGGAGGAAATGTGGGGTGCTCATTGCAACACACCTCAGACCTACCTTGACAGTCACATTTTAATAAGAACACTTCAACAAGAACAGAAACTTACACCAGTTCCTGGGTAGTGACTCACAAAAAAAAACAACAACAAAAAAAGTGGTTTTACCATTTTTTTCATCCCTCAAATAGCTGCACATGTAAACTTCAGCCTGGCTGAGGAGAAGATGGAGTAATCCCCAGCCAGTCTTTTGGAACTGTGAATAAAGCATCTGTAAATGATGAAAAAGGAGATGAGGGGGATCTTTTTCCCTGAGATGACTGCAAACATGATCGTTCACAGACCTTTCCCTCTGCCTGGACCAGCATCATCTCTCCGTGTCCCTGGAGGGTGATGCCAGGCAGTGGCTCCCCTTCACTCACACAGGAGAACAGTGGGGAGACCCAAACCATGCCACTGTCACTGCAGATCTATCATGGGTGGCACTTCTGGAGTGCTCCAAAAGGAGGTGAGAACCATTCCCATGGGACTCAGGCCATTGCACATTTTGTCCTCGACTTTTTTCCACCCACCCCTTCTGCCTGCACAAAAAATCTGCAGGAAACGAAGCCCCAAATTCTCAGCTGGAGTAAGCGAAAGGGTTTAAAGCTTTGCCAGGAGGAGTAGGGTTTTGCAGGAAGGCAATGTCTTCCCAGGGATGTGAGGTCGCAGTAATGAAGGAGAAACAAAAGGAAAATCAGATGAATCCGGTACAACATGAAAAAGGAAGGTGGCAATAAGATGAATAAGCTCAGACAATATTTATTTGGATTGGATTTGGGATGTAAAGGTACTGATTGTCTCATTAAGTGGTCTGGAGAAATGCAGATATCAGGATGCTGAATCTCTGCTGCTTTTGGCTGGTGTGGACCCAAATCTGCTTTAACTCCCTTTGACAAATCTTCCAGCAAAGCTCCAAGGATCTGCATTTCTCCAGACCAGCCCATGAAAAAGTCAGTGCCTGTACATCCAAAACCCCCCTGGGAACATGGGAGGTCCTGAGGATGCCAAAAGGATGTTCCATTCCTCAGGCTCCTGGTGCTTCACAGAGCTGATGCTCCCTGGGCACAGCTGTGCTCTGAACGCTTCCCAAAGCTGAATATCCTGCTCTCCTTTTGGACCAGGAGAAAGCAAACAAACGGCACAAAGGAGAATTCTTCTGAGCAATGTGGTCCCATATTTCCTGCATCCATCTGCTGTGGCTAAACCCATAAGAAATTCCTCATCTTTAGCCGCTAGTCTGCCATGAGTTAGGCAGCAGCGTGTGGCATGCATGGGTAGGATGCTCTGGGGACATCTGCAGCAGGGACCAGTACCAGCAACAATCCTGGTACAGGATGCTCCATGACTGTAGGATTTCACTCAATCCATATTTAAACTATCCATATTTGCCTTTTCCCATTTTTTTTCCCTGAATAAATGCAAACTCTCACCCCAGGACAGGATGTCACAAGCAGTTGGGATTTGTCACTTGGACGCTCAGTGATGGCTGCAAGAGGTGGCTCATCTAAGCCACATCATTTTCTTCCAAATCCAGCCCCTTGGATGTGTTTCACACCGCAACCTTTACATTTCTGAGCCTGAGGACCCAAGAATGGAGAGAAGATCTACAAAACTGGATTTTGAGATCCATTAAATCAGGCTAAGCAGAATCTCTGTGTAATGTCACATTAACAAAGCCAACTCTTGCTGTCCTACTACAGCTGTCTACAGACTGTTAAAGCATGAAAGTCCTATAATTTCATAAAAACCCAAAGTATTCAAATTTCCATAGAGTAGTGCTTTTGTATCTAATTTAAAATGAGTAACAAGCTTACTCTATACATACAACAGATCATTAACTTGATAAGATACTGGTAGCATATTAAGTGAATATTGTGTTGTGCTAGCAAAACAAATACAGAAGAGAAATTTGCTAATGCAAAAGATTTTTTTATATCATTAGGAGTGGGTCATCTTTTGGTATTCAAATAAGTAAACTGAATTCCATCACTGAGCACTCAAGCTTTTTTTTTTCCTTTACTCTAATTTAAAGGAAAAGATGGAGAAGGATTCATACCAAAGTGAAAGGCTCAGGCCAGATTATTTTAACAATTTTATTTATTGATTTTATTTTTGGAGGGTGCAATTATCTGAGACATTAACTTTTATAGTTTAACTTCTCCTTTTGTGTTTCCAGCCTTGCCAATTCTGAATGCAAAGATCTGGTTTTATTTTCATCCAGGCTGTGTCTCACATTTTTCAAGTCTGTTTTTCCTCGCTTTCAATATTTGCCTAAATAAAAGTAGATTTTCAACCTATGAAGACTGTATCAGTGACATGCGTATTATTTTAATCACAAAAAGGTCAAAACTTTCTATCTAATTTCATATTAAAGCGCTCTTTAAAATTCCAGCATGCTGGAGAGTGAAAAACATTAACAAAAATATTTACACATGGGGTGTTTCCTAAAGAATGAATTATAATAATCTCAGAAAAAGGGCCTAAAGGGGGAATGTACCAAGAGGACTGAGGCTGCTGGGATGGGAAATAAATATATATATATATATAAGTAGGCAAATGCTCACATCCCTGCACGCTGTTTATACATAAATATATTGGCAAAATTTGCAGCTCTTCCCCATGCAACTGTGGCAGAGCCACAGAGTCAGTTCCTTTGTCTTTATCCATGAATATTTGGGGTGTTTTTTGTAGAAAGAGAAATTGCCTGGGTGCTAGCAAGCGTGTGTTGGTGGGTACCATGGCAGGGCTGCAGATGCTGCTGGATAGAATTACAGGGATTCAGGAATTGCTGGAGACCAGTGCAGGGATGCAGGGACTGTGGGTACCACTGCAGGGATGCAGGGACTGCTAGATAGATCTGCAGGGATGCAGTGGGTACCACTGCAGGGATGCAGGTGCTTTTTCCTCTGGCTGCAGGAGGACAGAGCCCTCCGAACACGAGCTGCATTTCAGGATCACCCAGAAAGGCCCAGAAGGTGCCCTGTAAAGTCCATCTGTCAGCTCAGTTTAGGGGTTTCCTCTCCAGGCCGACAAAATTCCCAGTTTATTTCCTTTGATATCTGTATTTACTGAGCTAATTTCTGTTAGACATTCAGAAAAATCCTTAAAAAGATGACAAGGGAGACGGTGGACAGAGCCGTGGAGCTTGCAGACTTCTGTGGGGTTTTTTTAATTCTGTCAGTTGGATATTGACTGACTTTCTAATGCACACTCCTCTAATTCTTAATTAGAATGACATAGCTAATTAATAAGTTTTTTCCAATTATAAATTAACTTAGGATCAGAACTCTGGCTTTGCATGTAATTTCCTATAATCGCTAAAGCTACTGCAAAAACATGTCTCCTACCAACCGTAACTTTTTTATTTAACACAGACAGACAAGTTCTCACTGGGTTTAAATTTTACAGCAAATTATCTCTGTTGGGATTTATGAAGGGAAATTAAAAAAAAATTCAGAAGAGTTTTCTCTTTTCTTTTTTTTTTTTTTTTTTTTTTTTTTTTTTTTTTTTACGCTTCTTTCTTTCTTAAACAAAGTAGCATCTCTTAATGGACAATTTCTTCCCGAGATATAAAAGGAATTCATCTTAATATTTTAATGTTATTACAGGGAAGGAAGAAAGTGAGCAGGTGATAATTCGTTTTTTCATAACTGTTACCACCTTTTCATGGTTTCTGCAAAAATGATTTGGGAGGATCCCACATGCTGCTCATTTATAGAATCTTAACTGGAGAGACACTTATCTCTTTAGTAATGAACCAGTGTAATTAAAGGTGGGAATGTGGAAGAGTTCAGGCACTGGCAACATGTCACATAGTTGGCTGCTGCAATTCCTCAGTGGTTTATCAAAGACTACTCCTTTAATATGGAGATTACACTTATGTACTTGTCTGAACTTGAAAGGCATTTGCCTAATTTACTTATTAATGAGATGTAAATCTATTTGTACGGCACGTCACAAGTTTCCTGAAATCGCTGCTACTTAACCGGTGATAAACCCTATGATTTAAACGAAAAATAATACATTTAGCTTTCCACATTCATTCTGTTAAAAATTGATATAGTCTATGTTAAATTTATTAATATTGCTTGCTGTCATTCAGTTTGCAGCTCTTACTGAAATATGACTTGACAGCGGCCGCATTAAAGATGTATGCCATTGTATTCAACAAAGATTAATGAAGCCCGGTAAAAATAGCTGTAAAAGAGAAAGTGATCCGAATGTAAAATCAGTGAATTAAATGAGGCCTTGCATACCATTTGTTAATATGCATGAGGAGGGAGGCAGCGAATGAAAATGTCTCCCTGCAAAGTTCATTTGGGAATGTTTCAATATTGTCTGAATATCACCAAACTATTGAACACCGGCTTTAATAGAGCCCCGCACAGCGCCGGGGTCCGCGCGTGCCTGGGGAAGGGCTGGGCACAAAACCCACCTCACCTGCAAACAGAAGGGAAGCCTGCAGTAAAAACAATAATAATAATAATAATATTCTCAGCTTAATCATATAAATATATCCAGGATAAGTGTGTGCTCTCCTCCTTCTTCCCTCCACTCCGCCTTTCTCTGTCTAGGGTGCTGGCTTTCAATATTAAAGCTTTAATGCTCCGTTCCTCTTTTTCTGGAAGAATTGCACACGCTTAAAAGGCTTGGATTCTCTGGATTTCTGGGAGGTTAATGTGTCTCTCTGTCTGTGTGTCACAGCCACTTGTGTGCTGAAAGACTTTACCCACTTCTTTGAATATTATTTGCGGGCGGTGATTTATTTCCTCAGCCCCCGTTATGAAATGCTCCTGAATTTCGAAGGTGCAGGTTAAGACTTTCAGATAAATTAGCACTGACAGAAAAGAACGCACAGGAGCCACAGTGTAAACACGCCCTATTTATCAATCAAGGAACTCAGGGGTTTTGATGGACTTGAGCTGCTGCTGATGGGCTCGTTTGCAGGTCTGAACACCAAGGCAAAGATTTGTAGAAAAGACCGAGCTGAAATATTTCGCTTCAGCGGTTTAAAAATATATGTATTAATCCTGCTGCCCCTTTGGTAGTAAAGTAGTTAATGCACCCGAAAGACTGTCAGCTTGGAGGCAATTTGGAGCTATAATGTATACACGTGTGGTGCAAAAGCTTGCAGAAAAGCTCTGCCTAAAGCATAAACTTTCCCAAAAGAATGAACACGGGTGTTCAAACTGAGAGCAATTCAGAGCGGTTTTTGTCACCAGGCTCAGCTCACAGCACCTGATTTTTGTCTCAACAGGTATCCACATGTCCCAGTGCTCCATGGGCAGGGTCTGTGGAAGGGAACAGGGATGGAGGGAGCCACGAGCTGCTGAAGTGTCCAAATGGTCTCCAGCAAGTCCCTAAATCTCCTGTTAACCACATTGGAAAAGAAATATTTACATTTAAGGACACAGGATACTCAAATTAGTGGTTTGAGGTTCTGCAGGATATTGGATCAGTTTATTTACTCCCAAATTAGTGATGCAGGTGGTAAACTCCCCTGCTAACTTAACAGATATTTCTTATTAAAATTTTGCATTTGAAGAAATTAATTCTCTTTCGTGAAATAAATTGATGCATAAAACAAAGGAAAAAACCTCAAGTTGAGTCAGTATATATATATCTCTGAAACGCGGTAAACTTTGGGTATCAGGCTCCATGAAGCTTCTGTATGAATTAAAAAGAAATATCCAATGCAAAGAAATCCAGATTTAGTAGCTTTTGTTTGATTTATACTCCTTATTTAAAAACACTAAATTTTTTTTCTGAAAACTTTCCTACTTCTTTCTCTCATTGGGCGACCATTAAAAAAGTGAGATGTGGGAACCACCCTTAATTTACATTTTCTCATTTAATTTTACAATTTCTAATAGAAGTTTACAATTTCTAATCCCAACAACTTTCAGATTATTTTGGAGAAATCCTAGAAAGAATAAGAATGGCAGGCCCAGAATTAAAATTTTAAAAAATGGCAAATGTGTACAGTCGCAAACACTGGAAACAGGAGAAATTGCCTTTTGCAACTCAGTGTCCTTCAAATGTCGTGTTTGAGGGACCTCCTGATATCCATGGAATATCTGCTTCTGCTTCAGCTTAATTAAGAACATTTGTCCAGCTGCAAGACTTCAGTTCATCAAGAGCAGGCATTAAAAACAGCAACAGCAAACACCCAATGGGGGAAGGAGCGAGGCGCTCTTTGGGTTCACGGTCTCCCTGATTAGAACTAATTAAAACCATTCATAAGGAAACCTTTCCTAATGGTCACGCTCAGGCTGCTGGGGTTTGGCTTTGGCTGCAGCATTAGCACCCTGTGGAATGACCTATTTGCTTCCCCAGCTCCCTGTCCCATGAACAGCAGGAGCCAATGCCGGCAGAAGGCAAGGGCCTGGATAACAAAGTAACACAATTAGGATGAAGTTGGTTTGGTTTATTCTCATCTCTTCTGCCTTTAACCCACCCAAAAGTTCCACAGCTTGGGGACACCCTTCCCCTTGGTCAGGCAAATATTCATGCCTTGTGCCAGATCTCCCATTAATGTCTTACTGGGCTTGAGCTTTTCAGCCTCAAAAAAACAAGCTCAAACAAAGCTTTTCAAGGAGGGAAAAGTCTTGGAGTTTTAGAATTAGAAAGGCCAAAAAATGTTAACTGGTGGGACAAGAAACTTTTTATTAGAGAACAAGATTGAGGTTCCTTTGAGCAGAAGGAGAAAGAACTGTTGGTGTTTATGTGAGAAGTCAAGAACAACATGAAAACCACACCGATGGAGCATAACCCTCATCCCTGGTGGTGGAATATGCCCAGCCTTTGGGCCATTATGGGGAGCAGGAACTCCAACACTGGCAGGTCCAGCAGGTCATCACTGATGATCTCTCAAACGAGTTCTAAACACATATTTCTGTTATTATTGCTTTGTAAAAATACAAAAACATCCCAGAGCTTTGGGCAAGACCCAAGGCCAGAGCCACACCATGGCACGAAGGAAACAACTTCTCCACAGCAGGTGATTACACTGAGCCATGCGATGCCAACACTGGTGGCCAGGTCCCCAGTCACTGCTGTGCCTTCTACACACACCTCCACTCTTCCCACTCCCAGCCCCCTTTCCAGGATGCTGGATTTCTGTGGTATGTCTTGAGCTTGACATCATCCTGGGCCTCCTGGACCTTGCAGTAACTCCATGCAACCCTCAGAGATCTCCCAATTCCTGCAAAGGGCACAAAAACATGATTGGATACCACCTCACCCTCACCCCACATCAGAGCTGGTGGCCTGCAATATCCCTCCACACTTAAATGGGGAAATAATTCAAAATTAAGAGATGGAGAGCACCCAGATCTCTGATTTTTTGGATAATCCAGACATTTTCTCTTTAGGTTTGGTGGTGACCCTCTGGCTAAGGCAAATACCACAGTTTGCATTGTTTTTGGCTTTATTTTCACGCCTGGTAGGCTGCAAAAAGCTCCCAGTGTCGAGTCTGTGGGGGCAGCAGTGTCTCCTCACTTGTGCAACAACACAAACATACTGGCAGCTGTATTAATTCTCCATTTATTTTGTTTTAGCAATTTCATTAATTATAAACCTGTTCAGTGTTTGACAATGAGCTATCACAATGCGTTTGTTTACAAATAGGTTTAACACTGAAGATGGTGCCTGTATTAAAAAAAAAAGACCATTTTTCACAGAAATGTTAGTCCCTGGAGTGGAAAATAACCCTTAAATTCCACCAGTAAAATTTTAATTTTCAAAAATGCTAGACATTTGCTATAAATAGCTGTCATCTGTCAAATAAACGGAGCAAGTCCTGGGAGCCTCCCGATCAAAGGAGACCATTCCGGAGGCAGCCTTTGTCTTAAATGGGTCTGTAGACATGGCTTGTGTTGGTTTTTGAGTAATCCCAGCCTGTTTATAATCTCATCTATTTCATGGAGAGGATATGAAAATAGCTCCCCACTGTATGAAAATTATCTATATTCCAGCGCAGACAATGGAGTCAGTCTATTGAAAATAATGGAGTGAACTCAGCTACGCAGTTTATTTCAATGTGGAAAGTCTTTGCACATCATAATATCAAATAAACTCTGCTGAAAACATCATCCCCATATAATTGTATTATACAAGAGTAGTGTCACCTTTTGTTTAGAAGAGGACCATTATGCTTTTATGATATACTTTAAGGGGAACTAGATGGTACCATTGATTCCTGTACTAGCATTTTACATCAAAAGCCCGATGTCTGCAGCCCAGGTCACTGAAATCACAAATGAAATGAATTTAATGGTCTAAGTTTGGTCTCCAGAGAACAACAGAATAGTTAGCACCATCATAAAGTCTGACAATGTAGCCCTTTTGGCAGGTTTTTGTTGATAATAGGCTTGAACTGCAATCTTTTCACCATGGTATAAGAGGATCTGTTAAAGAAGGCTTCGGATACTCGGGGAGAATAAAGTAGGGAAGGCTGCAAAGCACAATATTGTGCACACCTGCACTGTACCTAGAGTAAGGTTAATGCAGTAATATCTGTGTGAAAACTGCCTCACCCCCACATTAAAAGCAGCTTATCATTAGGGATTACCAAGCCACTGCACCAGCTGCAAGTCTTTACTTAAAGACTTAAAGGTAAAGCTCTTACAGTTCCCAATCCAGTGACATTTGCAGCTCACTATAATTTATTGAATATCTTCCAAAGAGCAAACACAGGATTTCTCTTGGTACTGTTTTAGTTGGGTTGTAAACGTTTGCCATTTACCAAGAGGGGGAAAAAAAAAATAAAGGCAGGCACATTTACACTTTTGCAAAGCATCATGTAATATTTTGAACCTGTCTTTTCATGCCGACTCTTTTCATGTTCAATCTAAACACTGTTTACTCATTTAAAGTCTTGTTACAGCTCAGCTATGAAGTACGGTGCACACACACTTTCAAAGCTTCCGTGAGAGCACCTCGTTCCCAGGTTTCATTAGGAAGACCCACGCTTGTCTGAAGAAAATGTGAATTTTTAAAACTTCCCGTAGCAGACATTCAGAAACGTTCCCCCTTCAGCACTTCATAGTCCTGCTGCCGAGACCTTTAGAGACTTAATACAGATAAGGATCTTGAAAAGAGAATTTATTGAGGTTATCTCCATTTAGGAGGCACGCCGATCTATTGATGGAAATTAAAAGGAAATGGTTAAATAAGCCAAATTACACGCTGGGTGATGAAACATTTCCTGTGCCTTGCCAGTAACATGCATGCAAATTATATTAATAGGCTATAATTATGTAAACTTTATTATGTGTGTTAAAGATAACATTAAAATTATAAGACAAACGACACTTAATCACCAATGGAGGGCAATGATAAAAGACTCAGGAAAATTAACAGGCAGCATTGAGATTGTTGTGGTTGCTACAGCCCGAGGAGTACAATGAGCCATAGCATTTTATAAAATAATAACCTTGCACAGCTCTGGTCACCATCAAACTGCTTTACAAACATTAACTAATTATTAAACAAGCATTTGAGGCCTCCTGGCTAAATAGATCCCCTGGCTGCAAATATTCAAAGGCTGCATATGCTTAAAATAACTCACGAGCTGGTCATTTAGCTGGTCCTCATCACTCTGTCCTCTCCCACAATGAATTTGCCAGGACACAAAATAATGACTTGCATCCCATTGGAAACGGAAGGGAAGGATGAAATTGGTGAGCTGGGCTGGTCACTTGGACTCACAGCTCCTCCAGAGCAATTTCTCTTGCTAAGTCTTACCCAGAGTGGTTTTTCAACCAGGACACATTTCCCCACTTGTTTTGAATTTCATGGATCTGCTCCCAGCCAGAGAACACAAGGCCCAGTTTCATTCACAATAGGTTCCATTTTGCTTCATCTTGCCCCAGTGTGGAAATTTCCTCTCCATCAAACAGCTGTTTTGGTGACTTAATCCCTGTTTCCAGGCACTTGGAAAACAAGGAAACTTCTACAGGGAGTGGTGAACACCTGCTAAAGATGCATCAGCAGGACCAATGCAAATTTGTCCAAGATGACCGAGACACCCCAAACCCTCACTGATATGGGCAAAAAGGGTATCCCTGTGCTTTGGCAGCTCTGCCAAAATGTGAAGCTGATATTTCTCTTTGTGCAGGGCCTTCACCATAAACATTTTTGTCACCACAGAAATAACAAAAATCACAAGCTTATCAACTCCCTGTGGTGTCCCCTTCAGGAGAGACCTCACTGACAAAAAAACCAAGAAAGATGGCAAACTCTCAATGTTTTGGAATTTTCATAAGATAGCACTACATCCAGAAAATAAAAGCCAGTCATTCCAATCACAAGTTCCAAACTTGCCTCAATAAATTTGATTCCTCAGCAGAAAAAAGGAGATTTCAACTTACAGACATCATACAAAAACAGCATCTAATTAAAACAAAAGGTGTCTGAGTCACTTGTTCCAAACTGACAAGTGGTGTCGCCTTGGCTCAGCCCTGAATCATTTTAAATTATACCCATCTCTGCATCCAAACTTTATATTCCAGTTTCTCCTGCAGGTTGCCACCTCCTTGAAGTGGCCATGTAATCAGTATTTTTTTTCTAGTTTTCCTACAAGAGGGAACATTAAAAAAATGAATGGTTATTTAACAGTATTGTCAGTGCAGTTTTGGAATATAAAATTCTCTGAGTACATATCCAATATGGAAATTTTCAGAATTGTTACAGAAAAGAAAATATTGAGTTTTACGTCTCAAACAACTTCTATTGTGTGGAGCAATATAAGTATTGTAATATAATTATTTCCTCAGTGTCAAAGCATTGGGGAAAGTGAAACTTCTTGCTGCCTGTATTCCCCTTCTGAATAACAGCTGATAGAGGTAATAAAGATCATGGAGATTTCATTGTGAAAAAAAACATAAGGCACACTTGTTCTTCGTAATCCAAAAGTTATTTGGTTTCATTGTTTTGTTCAGTATTATTATTTGTAATTGAATAACGCTGTTTATTTTGAATTGAGAAATAAAAACCAAAGGAATTATTTATTTAGAATAAATCATTGCAGCATGCTGGGGCACACAACGAGCCTTTCCTTGGCATACACGATCAATTTATAAACTCTGTACTCAGTGACAATAGAAAAATCAAGGATTAAACACATCCAGGAGTGAAGTACCACTCCGAGTCTTCCAGGTTGCACTCAGCATATAAAAGTCCCTCTTCTCTGAAGGCAAACTGTGCTCTTTAGTCAGAGCTTTTGTTCTCCTGCCTGTCCAAAACCAGGCAGATGTGCCCGTTAATACCCCTGAAAGACCAAAACACCGCGGCCCCGATTCGGCGTCTCCGGCTGCGCTAAGCAGTTCTGCGTGCCAGCCTTTGATCTGTATTTTCTAAACTTCATAACAAAACTTCAAGAAAAAAAAACTATTAGCTGCAAATTAGACATTCTCAGGGAAGCCTAGAATTATTTTTCAGGACAGAGGGCTCAATTTCCCAATCTCAGGTGTATGATTAAAATCAATTAAATCACTCTTCCAATGTCAGCGGCAAGATTCTCCTGACAAATGAAATTATGCGAGAAAAGTGTTCTCTTCACTCTTCAACCCTTTCTCAGCATCACTCACATCCACAAATGAGATCAAAATTTTCAGCTCGGGGATTTCAGAGATATTTTCCATAAGAACATGAAAAATCCCAGGAACCCTATGTAAGTAGACTTTATAGTCTCTAGTGGCGAGATGCTGATGGCCTCTGTATGTTAGATATATTCATGACTAACTAAAATGAAAAGTTCGAGTGGAATTTAACCATTTGGGGACCGCACCAGCATTTTTTTCATAAATTAAAGTTTTAACGGTGGAATTATGTACCAGACTCTAGGATACATGTAGTAACCTTTCTGTGTCTCTTTTCATTCCCAGGGAAGTCCCTCGTGGCTTTCCCCTATTGAAAACCTGAATTTTATCAATCTCTCTCAGCTGCTTGCAGACACGAGAGCAGCAAAGCAGCCTCGACTTCAAATGACCACATCATTTGCAGGGGCCCTGAAGGGTTAATAGTTAGTTACAGTCTTGAGACAAAACAAGGTGTGCTATTCTAAAAAGTAGAGAAATAAAGCTTTTGATGAGAAGCACCACTTGAAAGGCAGAGATATCTCATTTCCAGAGGTGTTCTGACGTGGCTGAACTGTACCTTCAGCAAATTATTTGCCTCTTAATTTGTTAAAACATATGGGCTTAGAGGTAACTTTGCCCATGAGGCGTACATCTATATTATATGCTTGTTTGGTTTGACTTCATTTTCCTTGGAGACTTGAACAAATGTTTTCCGCATTTCATAAGTTGTTGTTTTTTTCCCTCCCCTCACGTGTTCCAGGCAGCAATGTTACATATGTATTTTGTTTCTTTTTGACTCTGTTTAAAGAGGAACTAGCTAATTTACAGCACAACAGGCAAAGTGGAGCAATGTTTCAGGATGAGAAGCGCAGCCTATTTATAAACCTGTGCGGGAGCTGCTTTCCAGTTTGTTCCATCCCGATCCACCCTGGCCAGGCTGGGCTTCTGGGTGCTTTTCAGATCACTGCAAACAACCTATTTCTCTGCAAAGCAGAAAATGAGGATTTGCGTCTTGTTGTTGAGCCTTATCTTCTTCAATATCAAAGAACAGAACAACCAGCAAACTCCACATAAAGTCGCTGTTGAAAGAGGAGAGAGTGGGTTTAGAGGAGAAATTAGAAAAAAATCCTTCCCTGTGAGGGCAGGGAGGGCCTGGCACAGATTGTCCAGAGAAGCTGGGGCTGTCCCATCCCTGGAAGTGTCCAAGGCCAGGCTGGACAGGCCTTGGAGCACCCTGGGATGGTGGAAGGTGTCCCTGCCCATGGCAGGGGTGGAATCGTGTGGTGTTCCAGGTCCCTTTTAACCCAAACCATTCCATAATTTGTGTCTTAATGAGTCAGAACAAAACCACTTGCTAAGCACTTGGAAAAGGGCTTGTCCTGCTCATGAATTTTAAAACTAATCAAAAAAATATTTGTGCAATGATCACCAATGGTCACGGAAACAGTTTCATGCGTTTGGGATGTGCTGTAGCTGGAAAAGTTCGTAGGTGGGATGTTCCCCTGTGGTGTGTCAACAGAGCTGATTGAAGGGTGCAGTTTGGCAAGGGAAAAGTGAGAGGAAATGGCCTCGAGGTCTTAAAACCAACTAATTAATCTTATTTTGAAGTTCTGGTCAAATATTTACAACTGTTGAAAATTTATTGTAGCATTACATGGCTTCTTTCAAGAGAGCTTTCTACAAGCCCGGCAGAAAGACAGGGAGCTCTTTTGTATTTCCTCCTGTTCCTTGCCCTCCATTCCACATAAAATGAGGAATTTCTTGACCTGGATCCACCACATTTTTAGCTTGCACATCTCTGTCCCTGCCGTGAAGACCAAATAAACCAATGTCCATTGTGCTTCACAGGAAAGATCTGCACAAAGCTGGCTCCAAGGTGGGATTCACACTTTTTTTTTCCTAACTCTGTTATCTTATTCAGCTAAAATATGGGAAAACTGAAGCAAAACTTGATTGGTTTAAAATGGTAACATGATAATTGTCAGCCTGGAGAGGAAGAAAAGCCAGAAACCCACCAGGGTCTGGCTGGAGGCTGGAAGGCATCTTCTCCTTCTTGCTTTTGGGTGGGTTTTTTTGTTTTGTTTTCTGTACATGAAATCAACACCTCAAAGTGCTTTTTGGTTTTCCATTTGTTTATTCCAGCCATAAATATTTTATCACTTAAAAAGGGAAGCAATGCTCGCTCCTAATTGTTTTTGATTAAATATGCTAATTACTTTTTGGAATATTAATGACACATACGGTACTAAATGTTTTAATAATGCAATGAAATAAGCCAGCAAATATAACTACAAATAAACCTGAAACTGCTACATGGTTTTATAGCTTTATGTTATAACAACACAAATCTAGAGGAAAACATCCATGACAAAACAATATTTCCTTTTGGTGTCTGGAGTTCAACTAAACAAGAAAACTAAAGCAAACAAAATCCCTGAGTGAACAGAAAGTTGCCACACTTTGGGATCACTTTTCTTCACTGCAGGGCAAGGAGGGGAGAAATAGAACCCAGCTGAATATGAAAAAATCATAAGAGATGCTGATCATGGAATGAATCACAAAATTTTGCCTCCTGTGTCTGTAGGTCCAAAATGGTCCTGAAGTTCATCTTGAGGAACTGAGAGGTGACAGCAGCAGCAATGCTGAATTAGTCTGTGATCCCCAAGCAGGCATTGGGTAGGAAATATTTAACTTTTGCCATCCAACATCATTCCTGCATTTCTTACTGAACTTACTGTTAACGATTTTATTTTTTATTTCCTATTTTTTCTTGCACAAGAGGAGATAAAACCTCTTTGTTCTCATGCTTGCAGGAGGTGGACAGAGGACAAGAATGGAAAAGCCTTTTCAATGCCTTGGCAGGCTGAAATCCAGCTCCCTACCTACGGCAGCTCCCCAATTCCCAGGACAATCACACTGACACAATTAAATTCTTCCTCTTCTGTTACAGAACTATATGCAATTGTTAGTATTACATTACACTGAAAATAATTAATATTGTGGAGGTTTTTGCATGTTTGTGTGTTAAAGACTTGACCTTTTAATTTGTTTTTCCCTCAGAAATGTTTTGCAATCTAATGATTTGTAGAGACAGTTCAAAGTTGCCAGATAGTCTGTCAAAGCTCTCCACAATAACTATGATTTTATTTTGCCATATTCATTGTCAAGGATCTGGTTTTCTTTGCTGTGGTGTAGAAAACACTCATGGGGGAGGATTATTTTTGTCAAATTGGGCAGAACAGGAGTGTTTTGCTGCTGTGAAACGATGCACTGAGCATCACAACCTATGCACACCTTGAGACTCATGTCAGAATTGGTCCAGCAAAGATAAACAAGATAAAGAGAAATGGTTATTTGGAAACAAATATTTTTAAAAATTTAAATTACTGTGGAATAACAGTTTGCTTGTTACCCACCTGCTGGGAAGGCGGTTTCAGCCTCTTTTGTGTTTAATTGTCTTGATGTGCCAATGACTGATCAGAAATTGATACATTTTTGTTAATTGATAAGCAAGAGCCAGGAATTTTTCCCGGCCAGGTATTACCAGTGTTATTAGGGGCACATTCAGGGCTGCAAGGCAGCCAGCAGCTCTTCCATGCTGACCTGTGGGTCTCTGAAGGAAACACTCTGGGAATCCTCCCTCCGAGATGTACCTTGAACATATGGATGTGTCTTTGACTGGACTTTTAGCTATGACACATCCATGCTTTGCTAGCCAAGCCTGAATTATTAAATGACGCTATTGACGGTGCCCATAGAGGACCTAGGACCTGCTTCTGAAATGCTAATAAAGCCAGCAGGAAAGAATTCCTTAGGTTTTTCTCCTGGATTTAATTTCTTGAGTTCAGAAACTCAGGTGAGAAAATGCAATTTTAAACCAGCTTGGATTTGATATTTGGGAGCCTTCCACAGAAGGAATTTTTTTTATTATTATTATCATTAGATTTGATCTCGAAACACAAACATGTTTGAAGATCAGCAAAACAAAAGAAACTCATTTACAAATTGTGTTCAACTCAAAAGGCCTGTGCCCTTCTAGATTTAAGCTCGGACTGAAACTGGACTGATGAAATATTGAAAGAAAAATTAATATTTTGTTTTTTTTAGTTCACTGTCATGCTGAAGCCACTAAAATTCTCTTGGATGTGTTTATTCTTCAATTTTAGTTTAGTTCTGCCGACCTTGAGGGTGCAGCTCTTTGGGTCTCAAACACTGGGTGGTGGTAGGGTCCCAGTGGTAATTTTCCCATCGATTTTGGGAGTTGGAATGGGATTAAAGCGAAGAGAAAAGAGTTTTCAGCCCTTCCCATCTTCCTGCCCCTGGCAAGGTGAGAATCCTTTGAAGAGGGACACTCGGAAGATCTGGTTTTATGCAGATCTGGCTTATGGGCAGACTGCTAGCCTGAACACGGGTGGGCAGAGGCAAAATATGCAAGAAAAAGAAGTGCTAATCAAGAATTTCATCAGGACAGAAACTTTTAGGAAGCTCAAATAAAGAAAAACCCACATGGAGGTGTTGAAACCGCCAACATTTGAACCGCGCGGCCAAGGCCAAACCCCGCGATCAAATTTAAACAAATTAAAACATTGGAACAAAGTCGAGCGCGGGCTAAAGAAAGGAGTGGGGCAGCAGTTTTTATCCGAGCGCTCTGTCAGTAGCTCTAGCTGCCCGCCCCAGGGACAGCTCACCTCCTGGGCTCCATCAATCCGCTGCCATGCTCCGGAAGCTCTGCCAGCTCCGCAGCCAGGGAGTGATGAATGAGCAGAGCCGGCGCGTGGCCGTGTCCACGTCTGCTCGGGACAGAGTTCAGAATATTCATCTCATCTCGCTGCTGACCTTTCTCTGTTCGGCAAGCCTGAAAGGTCTGGGCTGCATAATCGCATCTCGGGATAAAAGATAAGTGAACTACCAAATAAATAGTGGAGTGTTTACATGACCTTATGGTTTTACAGTCCATATTAATTTTTAATTGCACTGTTAAAATATAGTAAATATCTATTATACAAATTAAGTGGTAATAGGTATTTGTGGGTTTTTTTCATGAATTAATCTTAAAATAAGCTGATTACATAAATCTTTAGCCAAGCAGTGGCTAATCCTGGGCACAAACATTACTTTGATAAGATACATTCAAACAAACATTTTTGTGGCAAAATGTTATCAGATACTAACACATAATTAGTCTAAGACATTAGGTTCCATGCGAGTGTTTTCGAGTTGTGATCATTAAGTGAAGGTATTGGGAGAAATCCAAAAGGGAGCAGAGGATTGTAAGCACTTCAGAGTTCCTTTGTGGATTCCGATTAGGCTGCTGGATTCACTGCTGTTTCCTTATGTAAACATATTCACATATTGCCATGGTGGGGAAATCTTTATCAAATTATTGGCAAACAAAGTGATGTTCGTGTAGATGAAATTATTATTCATCTGGATCTGAATGGGGCTGAAACAGAAATTGGGGAAGAGGATGGGAACTGGTGGAGGGAATGGAACCCCAACTTCATTTGGAGTCTCAGGAGTGAGAGACGCCCCTTGTTCCTGTCACCACAAGGAAGGGAACCTGGGGACACAGGAATAACCTGGAATATTAATGTTGGCTCTTGGTGCATGGATTTAGTGCTCAGCCTGTGTTCCTTGGACTTACAGGACTTTTCATATTACCTTCATTTATTGAGTAAATTTCCTTATTTTTCAGCTGCACTAAAAGTATTAAACCAAAAGGACCCGTAATAACTTCATTTACTTATCCAATACTCTGGAAGGACTATTGATTAATACATAATAAATAAAGGTTTTTAAGATGCTTAATAGTGGCTTAATAGTGGAATCTAGTAAATACTTAATTAGAGAGGGTTATTGAACTCAGACAATGGCTATTTGACATGCTGGGACGCCGAGGAATAGCCCCTTAATTGACAGCAAACTCCACTGGATGGAGCCTGCCTAAAGGATTGTTGGTAATAGCTCGGAATGGCCCTGGTGGAGCCACTTGGTGAAAGCACTTGCTGTCGATGCAGCTCCTTAATAGCTCCAGGAGAGCCTGCAGGAAGAGCCCTGAGGAATGCTGGCTGTGCCCAGGGGGAGACAAAAGACCTCCAGGAATTTTTTTTTTTTCCTAAGAGAGAAAGTGAATCCAGCTGTATGGAGGATCAGAGAATCATGGAATGGGTTGGGTTGAAAGGGACCTTAAAGCTCCTCTCATTCCAGGGACGCCTCCCACTGTCCCAGGGCGCTCTGATTCCAAATGCCCAGCCTGGCCTTGGGCACTGCCAGGGATCCAGGGGCAGCCACAGCTGCTCTGGGAATCCCATCCCAGCCCCTGCCCATCCTGCCAGGGAACAATTCCCAATTCCCAATATCCCATCTAAATCTACCCACTGTCAGCTTAAAGCCATTCCCTGTGTCCTGTCCGTCCATCCCTTGTCCCAAATCCTTCTCCAGCTCTCCTGGAGCCCCTTCAGACCCTGCAATGGGCTCTGAGCTCTGCCTGGAGCCTTCCCTTCTCCAGGTGAGCTCCCCCAGATTTACCCACACATTTTCCATGTGCTGACAGCTGGAAAACTAATGGATCCCAGTGTTTGCCTCGAGGGACTTCGTGCTTTCCAGCACCCCGTGTCACTGGGGTGCCACCAGAACTCTCTGCTCTATCCAGGACCAGGCACTAAGCAATTGTACAGCACAAACCCACATGTAAATCATTTAAATCTAAACACCAGCCTGTTACATTGCACAGGGTCACATTTTAAAGGATCTGGATATTTTTTTCCCATCAAGTGGAAAAACTTGGGATTTCCTGCGTTCAGAAGTTTGGGCTGGCACAGGGCGTTGTGGTGCCTGCGGATGTTGGTGGGTTAAAAGCAGCATTTCTGCCTTTGAAAGGTGTTATTTTGAAAGTTCTCATGAGCAAAGCAATTGTTTGCCTTTCCACTTACAGTGTTTGGTTTCTTGTTCCATGAAGTAGAGACAGTGTAACTAAGCTGCTCCTCACTGCTTAAAAAAAAAATAAATTGCAAATTTCTTAGAGATGCTGTTTTCTTTCCAGTCTCTCCCCCTCACTACACAAACACCAGAGGCTGGAGCTCTGTGAAAGGACTGTTTGGGATTTAACTCCAGATTCCTGGTAAAAGCAGGGTTTCTAATTCCATTGTCATGCAGGTGAAGTTAAACTTGGTCATGAGTGTCTGAAAACTCAAGGCTTTGGGCCATGTTTGGAAAAATATTAATTTTTGGTACAAGGGAGGAAATCTGTGCGCTTCTGATCTGATCTATGGTGTTTTCTTCTTGAGCTTGCAATGAAAAATAATCACTATAACTGGATGTCACTTTAAAGATAAGATTGACTGTAACACTCTGTAAAATCACCTCCTTTGTCAGGTTATCCTGCATGCAGGGAGAACATGGGGTATTTCTGTGACAGATGAAAGCAGAGCTTTGCACAGAAGGAAGTTGCCACATCAGCACCAGCACAGGCTCTGGCAGCTCTGGCTCATCCAGACAGGAATTGTGTCCTTGGGGATAGGCTCATAGGAGGTGGGACCCTGTAGGACCCCAAAAGCAGGAGCCAGCTCCCTGTTCCCCTCCACAAGGAGCACAAAATCAACTGCCTCCATCACCCTCCATTCAACTAATCTGCAAAATATTGCATTTTGCCGCTTTCTTCCCCAAATCCTCTCGTTTGGCCTCTGTCAGACTCAGCTCTTAGGTATCCATGTGGTGCCAGCACCTCCTGGGACCTCACCAAAACATCTGGGTGGGGAATGAGGGTACACCCCCAGGAAAATCCTGCCCTTCACCTCCTTCCCTTCTCTCTCCAAGGGGTGGAATTTCACCAGCCTGTGCAATTCCATGAACCCAACACCCGAGGACCAGCTGCTGCTTCATCCAACCCAGGGACAAAAAGGGGTCCCAGGTCTCCCTTCAACTTATATATTTAAAGACTGGAAATCACAAGTCCTTCCCTGCCAAACAATTATATCTACTAATTTAGATGAGAACTTAATATTATACCTTTATAAAGTGCTAGATATATAAAAAATCTATTTAGATTTAATATTGCAGTAGCATCTGGTCTTTTCATCTAATTTAAAACCTTTAAAGAAGGGAAACCTCCAGCAAGAAATAATATCCATAAGCATTCCAAGGCTTCTCCCGCTTCCCTTCCTTTAAAGAGTAATAAGAAATCTCCCCCTACAGGCCTTGGCTGCCTAATGCAAGGTGAAGAGATGGTTCTGGGCTGAGAGCTGTCCCCTGAAATCCTGGGGCATCTCTGAACGAGGGATTCCAGCTCCGCGGGGCCACTTCTGCAAAGTGCTCACAATTATCTCCTGCATTTTTTACTCTTTATTACCACAACTCCACTGGGCAAAAACATTTTTGACTAGAAAACTATTTCCTCTTTTGCTTCATTTTTTTTTTTCTCTTTCTTCTTACCTGTTTTAAGGGAAGAAATTAATAGGATAAAAATGCAAATTACTTCCTTCCTCTGCACAGGAAAAAAAAAAGCTTTGTGCTGCTTTTTTTACCAATTGCCTGTTGTTTTAAGCTATCCACCAGGAACCAATATCACATATAGAGCACCAGCAAACCCAAACGATACTAATGCAACCTGCAATTCCAAATAACACAAGGAGACTTTATATCCCCAAATTATTCTCCATTTCGTTTAGGGAAGGCCTGCTTGGGGATTAGGGTAGTTGTTTGTTTATTTGAATTCATTACAGAACTGGGAGTTTATTATATTCTGTACTCACTGTAAGGTAATCAAAATATAGATGGAAATTGGAAGATTTTTATTGGTGCCATTTACGAAGGCTTTACACTGTGAGAGAACTGGAATGCCTTGAAAAACTTGACGTGGAACTTGCAGACTTCTTGTGCTTTTAGAAATCTCATTCCCAAATTATCTTGGCTGTTTGATTTAACAGAAGCCTCTCTTTTTTACAGCTTTCCATCCACATCTCTTTCTTGTACAATATAATCAGATCTAATTTATTGGAAATTCACTGGCTGCAAACCAGAACCGACCCCCAGCTTGATTTGTTTTCCACAACACAAAATTTAACCAAAGGAATGTAATTGAGAAGAAACTTCCCCATTGCCATTTCCATTTGCTCCCAGTGCCCCCATCATTTTATTTATTCCAGTAGTAAAAATAAATCTTTAATTGGAAGGAAAGTGATAACTGAAGTTTAATTAAGCTGAGCCAATAAAGTGAAGGGAAATTACCAGAGTAATGTCACGCACTGAGGAGAGGCCATGCAGGGCTGCAATTTGGGCTGCTCTGGAGTGGCCTGTGGAGAGCTCACTCAGGAGGCAAGACATGCTCTGGTCTTCACCTCCAGTCCCCACCTGGGACAAGGTGATATTCCAGCCGCCTTCTTCCTTCCACCACTTCTTGCAATGCTGAATTAAAGCTTGGACTCGATGATTTTAGAAGTATTTTCCAACTTGAACAATTCTATTATTTTTTCTGATTCCCCCAACCTTCCCAGGGGATGCTTGGGGACGTCCCACTAGGGAAGTCTCTATCTGGGTCACATCCACCATGGCTGTCAACTTACTCTTCTTCCCCAACAATTTCCAGTGCCATCAGCAGCATAAAACCCACCTACCCATCTGCTTCATGCACTGAAAGGTATTTTGGGTTTTCTATTGCAAACCCCATTTTCCCCCCAGGGTTCTGGGAGTTTTACAAGGTGGGAGGAAGGGTCCATGCCCCAGGATGGCCCTTGCAGCAGAGGGAGAGCAGGGAGGACGGATTTTCACTGCCCAAACTTCCAGACACGACATCTGCCAGGAAGATCCCGGGAACAAACACTGAGCTTCCTGCCAGCACGTCTGCCAGGGTTCAGCCTTATTTCATATTTATAAATATGCTCTGGTAACAAACAATAGCTGCTCCCGCTTTTCCAGTCGGAGCTGAGAACTCTGGTGTACTGGCAGCGTGTCCTTTTTTCACACTACCAGCTTTATAAATTGCAAAGCCAGAAGGATGGACTGTGATCAGGTAGTTCCAGCTCGGCATTGAATTTCCCCAAGCAACCTGAATTAGAAAATTAATTTTTTTTTTGAGCAAAACAACACCTCTTAAAAATAATTTCGAAAATAAAGAACTGCCCACGCTTCATAGTATGGTCTTGTGTCAGTTCATCACTCTCAACGTTAAAAAACATGTACCTTAATTACTCTTCTGAATTTATTTCCAGCCACTGACCTTGTTATATCTTTGTCTGATAGATGAAAGTACCCATTATTAAAGTTCACTTCATCATGTGGGTGTGTATAGGCCATGGTCAAGTCATCCTTAACCTTCTCTTTGATAAGCTAAATAAACCCAACCCTGGAATCCTTTCCTATGAGGTGTGTGTTCATTAATCATTAGCCTGGTTTTCCCTCAGAAGCCTCTTCTCCTGAAGCACAGCCTTTGAGGACAGCAGCCTCTGTCATCCCTAAAGAGCCAGGTGTGCCCAGGAAAGAAGTGGAATAATGAGATCCATACAACCACCCTGCCTGTATCCCACTGCTCCCTTTTCCAGCTGCTCCATCCTCATGGGGCACCTCCTCTTCCACCTTGGTGGTTAAGGTGTCCTTCAGTTCTTGCTCCAGTGCCTGTCATCTTCACCCATCCATAATTTTATGCTTTCTTCCAGGTTCTGGATTCACACAATACGCTGGAGAATGCCAAGAACCTTCCCAAATTATGGGAAGTGCCAATTCCAGAAAATCTGGGGCTTGGGATGTACCTGATTTCATAATCATGAGCTGATTCCAGTCACAGATCAACTACCAACAACACCAACCACCAGCCATGGGATTCCCCCTATCAGAATTTCATTAATTGAATACTCAGGTTTCCAAACCACCATTTTATCTGGAATTAATATTAGCAGCTTGTTTCCCATACTTTTAGTTACATTAGCATTGTTTCCCATTGCCCTGATTTGTTATGGACATTTTGTTTGTTCGCATATCAAAAGTTTGTTCACTCTCCTATACTAATTGACTTTTTTCTGCATTATAAAACAAGAATATTTATTCAACAGTCTCATCTTTGCTACACTGTTTACTGTTGTTCTAACTATTGTTATCTGGAAAACAACTTGGACTGAAATTCCCTTTACTCCTAATACTTTTCAAGCTGCTTTTTCTCTTATCTCTAAGCAGGTGTTTCTCTTCTTCTTCTTTGATCTGCTTAAATTTCAACAGTTGGAAGCTTTTGGAAAATTCCATTTTAAAAATACATATTTATCTAAATTTCTACCCCTCCAAGGCAAACCATATTTTGGCCTGGTGCGCTTTGTATTTTCCCTTGACCAGTTCACCTCGAGTGAAACATCCCTAATTCAGAAATACCATTTATATTTTCCTGCCTAAATTCCTGTAACTGGACAGTTCATCAGGCAGAAGATATTAGAAAAACTGGCAGCCATAATCGTGTGGGTGGAGGTGAGGACATCTGCTCTTTATATCACGAGCATTGCCAACATGCTATAGACACATCCAGGTTTCTGTTCCAAAACCCCCTCAAGAATATACTGTGCGGAGTTCCAGCTCGCTGGAACCTCCTGCTTGGTTTGGGAAAATTTGGCAACTTGTTTTCCTTCTGTAGCCTGTTCGTAATTTTCCCGGTCTTTACTACACGGGTAAAGTGTGCCCAGATTTCGTGTGCCATTCCAACATATGTTCCGTGATTACATACAGGATGTATAATCACTCTTCTTTACTGCATGAGTTCCGCTGGCACCGCGCGCGGCCGCAGTCCAGCGCCGCCGGAGAGTCTTGGGGCAACGCGTGTTCGGAGCAGATGAGCGGCGGTGTTCCTTCCTCTGAATCTTTAATGCCTGCTTGTACTCACGGCCTGAGCTGACAGCCTTGAACATTGCCCAATGTGCTGTGACTGCCACGAGCTGCTGCTCCATCCCAGCGCTTGTGGCCACCTTGCCTGGAGCTCTTCGCAGGAACGGCCCGAGAGAAGGGGCACAAGCTGCTGCAAGATCAATTGCACTGCTCTCAGCCTAATTCCCTCTGTGTCATCCCAGCGTGGGTTCCCTTAGGAGGGATTTCTTCATGGAAGGGGTGGTTGGGCATTGGAAGGGGCTGCCTGGGGAGGTTTGGAGTCCCCATCCCTGGATGTGTCCAAAGAAGATTTGGACATGGCACTCAACACTGAGCTGGTGACAAGGTGGGGATCAACAAAGATCAGACTTGATGATCTTGGAGACCTTTTCCAACCAAATTGATTCTCTGATTCATTTATCCACCAGGAGCATGGTTTTCCATGCCCTCAATCACAGGACACTCAAGTTTGTTTGGAGATCCAACACATGACACTCTTCATTGCTGTTTCTCTCCAAGTACCTCCATGAGCAGGAAATCATAAACTGAGTGATGGACCAGTGGTGGTAGAAACACAAACCTATCCTGAAAAAATGCTTGGAAGACCTGAAAAACCTGTCTGTTTCACTGGAGAAGAGAAATATCCTAAACTATATTGTGTGTAAAGATTTATTTTGTAATGTGTCAATGTTACTGAGCATTTGAGCAAGCTGCCCAGGACAGTGGTGAGTCCCCATCCCTGGAGGGATTTAAAAGCCATGTGGATGAGGCACTTGAGGACATGGGTGAGTGGTGGCCTTGGCAGTGCTGGGGAATGCTTGGACTCAATGGTCTTAGCGGTGTTTTTCATCTTGAATGATTCTATGATTTTAAGGAAGAAAAATCTAAGTAGTGAGTGAAACCAAATCTCTATTTCCCTTAAACTGGAGATACAGTTCTGGTGGATCCATCTGCTAAAACACAACAGTACTTAAAAACCCCAGAATCAGATTTTTATAGGTACTCATACACGTATAAGGAGGAACAGACAAACTAATGGCAGTTTTTGACCCGCAGGGAATCTGGTTCCTGATGTGACAATCTGGTTGTCTCAAATACCCCACAAGGCTCTGATCATTTGGTCCTTACAGAGCTTTGAAAATCCAGCCCTCCGAAGCCAAATCCAGAAGATACGAATCTCAGAGAGCACTTTATCTTTTCAGTGTCCCATCACAAATTGTTGCACAATATCCCAGAGTTAACACAAATGGGTAACTGTTCAGTTATCTTTAAAGGCCTGTGGGATTTGATAAGCAATTTCACGGAAATAATCTATATACGCATAATAATAAAAAAAAAAAGGAAGTGATGTTCTGTTAATGTATCACTTTTATTGTAGCAAGTTTTTTTTCAAATGAAAAATAAAAGTGTAAAACTTAGAATTGCAGTACTGTTAAGCACCTCCTGGGATCATTATAATAGACTGTACAATTATTACCTGAGCTGAAGTGCTTTTTTTAAAAAAAAAAAGAAAAAAACAAAACAGCAATAAATGTAATTTCATTGCTCTACTCGATATGCAAAATCTTCCTGGCATCTATTTCCAATCTGAAATCAATTTTACATTTATTCATAATTCTACGTGGAACCTTACTGAAAATCTTAATATAATTTCTATAGTATTTTTAAGATTTGCACTACAGTAAAGCTCGATAAAACTTTTAAATGGTTCACATCCATCATGTCACTGAAATGTTTTCTGAAATACTTTGCTGAGGATTAGGAAGGTTGAGGAAGAATAACAAAGGTATTTCTCTCTGCAAGCACCTGCAGTTTTCTTTTCAGAATCAGTCCCGTTTTCACAGCTCTGTGCCTTAGCTTTGCACAGGACATCATGAACTTGGATGAACAAAGAGTCAGGTGTCCATATTTTGTCCATATTTTGTCTCTCCACATTCCAGTTCTGCTGATTTCAATACAGGAACTCCAAACTGACATAAAATTATGAATTATTGCACCCAGCTATGGTGATACAAACAGATCTTTGTGCCCACACAGGCTCTCTTCACCTCAATATATTGGTGTGCATGGGTGGGATCAAGACCATTTGATTTGGAGATGATGGGATCTATGAGGAGCCAGAAATGTTGAAATCTCTGTTATACTTGAGAGAAATGAAAAATTACAGTGAGAAAGCCTTACTCCCGGGAATGCCCAGTTTAAATTTTAGCAGGAAAAATGTTGTCACCACTTTTGTAACACTGGGTCTCTCCTCTTTTTCAAGTGGCACCAAAACCAGACTGAGCAGTTTTTTTTAAGTTAACACACAATTCTCCTGCCTAATTTAACCATTATATTTTGAAATGTGCATTTTTCAAAGCAGTTGTTTTGCAAATATCACTTGTATCAACATTTGGGTGCCATTTTTATTTTATTACATTTGTACGTAGAGATCCTTACTGCCTTGAGAAAATGGGCCCTTCTAAACTGTGCATTGAAGGAAGCAGCCAAATTTGCTTTGATGTCTTTTTAGCTCTGCGCTCCACGTGAAAGATTGTCTGGCAGGCAGTGACGGCAGTGCATTAATATATAAAATAATTAGGAAGAGCACTTAATGAAATTATGTGTGTGTTTATACATCCTAAGCCTCATGGCCACATTATCTCCTCTCTCATCAAACCACAGCACTGTTACTTTGAAAAGTATCAGTAGTGACTTCTGGGCCTACCAAAAGAGTCCAGAATTGATCCAAAAAAGAAGTGAGGACATGAAAAGCCATTCAGACCTGCCTGGCTCTGCCTGCACATCAGCTGGAGGGAGATGCTCCTGCTGCATGGCAGGGATTGCATAATCCTCCCCAGAGAGCACCTGAGAGTGACTTTGAAAGTTTCATTAAGTTTTTATTAGATCGTGATACCTATTTTCAGTAGCCAGCTCGTTTCATAATTTGCTCCCAAATTATGAAAATTTGAAATACTGCACTGGAAGCCATTGGCTGAGGTTAAATTAAAGGCTGATAACCCCCAGGCACTGGGGAGGATGAGGTTTCCCAGTCTGAAGGCAATAGTCAGCACTGGGTTTGTTTCACCATGGAACTGAGGAGACGAACAATGTGACATGATGAATTTTACAAGGTGCTTAACAAGAACATGATTGGGAAAAAATTGTAATCCATGAAATCAATGCTATAACCTAATATTGTTTGTTCTTAGTGCCTACTGGAGCACAGCAAGATCAATGTCAGGACAGCACTCTCCACTCCAAGTATCAATGACCTGGAAGAAGTCGTGTAAAAGGATGGGACCTGCCAATGGCTCAGCATGGGAGGAGGCTGGAGTGGGGAAAATGCAAGCAGGAGTGATACAACTCAAAGCAACTTGAGCTGGCCCAGAAAGGGGCACGTGGAGGAGTTAAATGCAAAGAATATTGAGGCAATTCTTTGGGGAAAAAAAATTAACTAGGCAAAAACTACTCATATTGATATGCTCTCTTTGTGCTGTGTCGTATGAAGGGAAGTTAAAAAGCAGAGCAGAAGGATAATCAGAGATCCTTTGAGTGTACATGTAGACAAAGAAAGAAATAAGCAAACAGGCTGGAAGAGGTCCTGGAAAGGGACACTGGTGGGGGTTGGCAGAATTAAGTCAGTCAACAGCACAAGTCAAAAAACTCTTTGTATCTTCAAGTGTTTGCTCACTACGTTTCTGATAGGGAGCTTGTTCAGAGGCCAACAATTGCACCCAGCCTAAGCTGTTCAGCCTTGCAGAGCTGTGCCCTGGCATATGACCTCTTATTCAGCTATCTCAAACCAATATTTCGAGTGTTTTCAGGTTACCAATGCAGACTGCTGCACATATTTCCATGCGTGGCTCTACTCCAGCGCCGTGTGGCCGTGATGTGAACGAGGTACAAGGCTAAATATCTGTATTAATACCTGTTCTTTACTGCTCTGAATTAATGGCCACAATTAGAAGAGGTGCAATTAGCAGCGTGCGCGAACCTGCCCGCAGAGCAGGGGATGCCCCAACCTCTGCTAAGACAGATGGGCAATGGGGAGCTGCAGCTGGTCGGCACTCTTCCCAGGAAATCAGCCCTGCATCCCGAGGATTGAAGGTGCAATGCATCATCCCCAGCCCCGGAGAGAGGCCCCAGATGACATCCGTGCCAGGCGCTGTGGGGACACCGCGCTCAGCAGGTCCAGCACCTGGTGCTCCATCTCCTTCCCATCCTCTCTCCCAAAACCTCCCAATTCCCACCTGTGCTTCCACCCTGCTGCAGGAACAGCTGACACACACATCAGCGGTGAGTGCTCCTCTTTTGGAGTCCTGCTTTTAGGATTAGCACCGGGTGTGAGTGGAAATTCTTGTAAGGGTTCTGTTCCTTTATCATGCTCGAATTGCTTTCAAAGTTTGGAACCAGCTCCTTGTCAAGCTTCTTTGACTCAGAACTGAAATTACAGCCAGTGGCTCTGCCTAAATTTGGCAGATTTAATATTAATATATTGATCAGGGTATCAGAGTTCATCCGGGCTGTGCCCATATTTTCCACTGGAGGACCTAAAAAATAATGCAGTGTATTTCTTCACCACAGCTTAATCATATTTCAAGTTACTTAGTCATGTATTATAGCAAAAAAAAAAAAACAACAACAAAAACAAAACCACCCTTTTCTAGTGCTATTTCCAGCATTAAAAAATCCAGACCTGGCAGTTTTAACAATTTCAGTCCAAGCCCAAGCTTCAATAAGCTCACACAGCTCTAATGATTGTTAGTGAAAATGTAATGGGCCATTTGAAATACAAATGAACACGACTAGGTAGAGGGATTTTTTTTTTTTTTTTTTTACTAGAATCAATATACACTAGCTATTTAAAAAATATTAAAATAAATGTAATGCCATTAAATGTAAGCTCAAAACCCATTGAGAGCATTAGTGGCCAAATCTGCCAAAAAAGTAGTCATGCCAAGAGCGTGGGGCCAGATTCTGCTCTCAATTACATTGGTGTTAAGCCAGGATAACTCCCCTAATTTCAACAGGCTTGTTCTGGAATAACACCGGGGTTAAGTGGGAGCAGGAAGGAGCTCCATTCCCAGTTAGGAGCCCTTGCAGAGCCCCAGTTTGCTCCCAGTGACCTGGCTCAAATCCCACCTGCCTCAGGTATCCCAGACATTTATCCAAAATCCCCTTTTGGCAGGAGAAGGAGAGGGTCCAACCTCCAGAAGAGCGTTTTTGGAGGGGTCAGAAACAGAGAGTGGGGTTGTTCAGCAGGTGCCATGTTTTGGGAAAGAAATTAATGGAGCAAACCAGTGGGAAGAGCCAATAGGAATCTGTCGCTGTGGAATAATTAACAGCTGAGCCGAGTTCAAAGTTTTGAGGGCAGAGAGCTAAGCAACAGGGGAAAAAGGCGAGTTCTTTTAAAATAGTGTTTAATTTCATATTACTTGCAAAGAAAAGGAAGGAAAACCAGCTAAATCATGTGTTTAATATTTATTTTAAAAATTCATCATAATATCCTGAATTCCCTGCAGTAGTCCAGAGCCTTTGTGGGTGACCCCCCCCACTCCTTCCACATGACAATTTCTAGAAACTATTAAATATCATATTAATACACTTCTAAGGGAAAAAAGGAAAAATATTTGAGTTGGCATAAAGCTCTGCTGAGAAGATTGGCTCCTGCATCCCAGGTGATCCAGGCAGGCAAATAACCAAACAAGGAAAAGGGGAGCAGCAAAGAGGAAAAAGAGTTTCCCTCATCTGCTCTGACTTTCATCCTTATTGCTGGAGAAACGTGGAAAAAGTATCAGGTTTTTACATGAACTTAGAAAATTCCTCTTCATGAATCTATTATTTGGTATTGCTAATAAGCTGCTAATTAAAGGTACCAAATTTTTATGGGAGTACCAAAAAAACCCCATAACAGAGTTTTCTGCTTTTCAGATCTGAATGCTAAATTTTCTTCCTTTAATTAATTTTCTTTATATCCTGTTTGTGCCTTTTATTTTTTACAAATACAAGCTTTCCTGACCATGGTGCCATCAGAGCTCAGCATCATTTCAATCCTTTCCAAAACCACATCCAACCAGAGTTTTGGATGGTATTTTTGGTAATAAATGATAAAATTCTTGATGGTAACTCAGGATATGCCAATAAAAGCAGCCAGGTTAACAGGATATGAAAGAATAACAGAAAATATGATAAATAATCTCAAAGCATCAGATTTGCAAACAGCTGCAGACAGGAAAAATACTGCAAAAAATTTTATTAAGATTTATTTGGGAGAAAAGTTATATAGACATGTATTTATCCTTTCTTTCAGAACATGTAAATAATAGAGAGTATGATTTGTCACATTCCTTGATTTCATGACAGTTGCAACTGGCAACTGAGGAATAATTTCATTTTAATTATAGTTCAGTTGATTCTCTCTTTAATTACTGAAGTTAGATGACTAAGGCACCAAAATATGTAAAACACAACCTTTCCATACAGTAAATTTTCTTTAATAATAACAGCGGTATTTTTATTGTTTCCAGTCTGCAGAATATAATTTTTCAGCCACGGAAAGCAGCTACTAATTCTTAAATTGCATATTTTTCATTTCCTTGCAAAATATTGGAAGGAGTTTTATTCTGCACGTCGCTGTAAGTACAGAGTCGCATGTAAAAGATTTAGTATTTCGCAGGTTTGACATTGGAGGGAGGTAAAATGTCTAAAGTTGCCTGTCTCAACAAGACAAAAGCCATCAGGGCTGAAAATGCAGCCCTCGGGCTCCTCCTCTGGCCTTTGCTTTGCTGCCAGCCTGGACAAGGGAATGCAGCTTTCCCTGTCTCTCTGGGACTCTGGATTTGGGAAAACCGGGCAACAACGATGCCCCGAGAACCCCTCAGCTACAAATCAGGGGGCACATATTTTTTCAGGGCCAATTATGACTTCAGTAGAACTCAGAACGCTCCAGATTCCGTGGGGTTTTTGTTTTTTGAGGGTTTTTTTTGGTTTTGGTTTTGTTTTTGTTTAGATTTTTTGGGGTTTTTTATTTGTTTTTCAGATTTTTGGGAGGGTTGTTTTTTTGATTTTGAGGATTTTTTTTTTTTGTTTTGTGTTTTTTGGGGGGTTTTTGGGGGTTTGGTTGGTTTTTTGTCATTTTTTGGGTTTTTTTGTGTGGTTGCTTTGTTGGTTTTTTGGGGTTTTTTTGTTGTTCTTTTTTGGGTCTTGGGTTTTTGGGGTTTGGGGGGTTTTTTGTTGTTTTTTGGGTTTTTTGGTTGGTTGGTTGGTTTTTTGCTGTTGTTTTTGAGTCTGGGTTTTTTGGGTTTTGGGTTTTTTTGTGGGTTTTTTTTTTTAGGTTTTTGCAGGTTTTTTGTTTGTTTTTTGAATTTAATTTGGTTTTTGATTTTTTGTGTTTCATGGTTTTTGTTTTGTTTTTAACAGACTTTCTAGAGGGAGTTTTACTAGAGAGGAAAGGGGATGTTTTGAAGCTGCAGAGCGATGCTGATTTTGCTGCCCAGTCCTGTCACCACTGGAGTGGGCTTCTTGCTTGGGTCACCAGAAAATAAAATTGTTCCAAATGAGACATTTCTGAGCTGATAACGAACGAGGTGCTGGTGCCAAATATCACAGAAAGCCTCGCACAGCAATGCCTTGCAAAGAGCAACATTTAGATGAGGTTATTAAATGCAGGGAGGAGGTTATGTGTGTATAACGCATCCAGCAGCACTTGGGAATTTTTGGAGCCATTTCTGCTGTCTTTCCCAAGTCACTTTTTTGACTGACTTCAGCGGGAGTTTTGCTCGCATTAAAGCCGCCGGATTCAGCTCCGGGTCTGAACATTTGGGTTGCAATGTGCCTGGAAAGCCAGAGGAATTAAGATATTTGCCCTGCTCTCGCTGCACTGGAGCTGACTCCCCAGCACCCTTGTGCTCCTTGGAAAATCCCAGCTATAGTTTATCTGAAATTAATTTGCCCGCACTGTTAAGTCAATTACCCAAAGGAACAGAGACTCGATTAAAAATCTATTTAGTTCAATAGGAAACAGTATACTTGGGATCAATTTTTTTTTTTTTTTTTCCCTCCTCCACTGCAAGGAATCTTACTGTATCCCTGTATAAATAATAAAGGTGGTGCACTCTCCTCTCCTGCTCAAGCATGACTGAGCAGACACAGTCTGTGCGCTGCTGGTGTCACGAGCACCCAGAGAGAGACAGGAGGAGGAATATCCCAAAGACAGCCTCCAAGCCAGGGCTTGGGGTGACCCCGTGCAGGGCTCGGGTGTGCCAGGCCACGGGCACTGCTGGCTCCCTGTTTTCCAGGGGCTGGTTGTACCTGTCTCACCCAGAGAAATGCTCCTATTGTCAAGCCTACAGCAAAGTGTGTCCAGACAGATTGGTGTTCTGCTCAATGGAGCCCACATGAATCATGTATTAGTTCATTTAAAAGCACTTTGTAGACAAACATGCTCAGTCTATCAGCGGGCTCGGGGATGCAAATACTTCACTCAGTGTATATGAGCCCTGACAGGACATCTGTGATCCATGGGATTGAGAACCAGCTCCTTCCACATTAGGCAGTAACAAGCAGAAAGGCTTCTCCGTATTCTGCTCTTTTTCAGCAAAATGAAAATTTAACTTTGCCATCACGTTGGGAACGGAGTAAACACTATCCACTGAAAACTAGCAGCAGGAAGAGGTAAATGATTTACAAGATATTCTTCAATCATTTAGCACATATTTGGTTTAGGGGCTAGAGTACTCCTGAAGAAGGCAACAGTTCTCCAGGAACCTTAATCCTAAAATACCTTCTGCGTGGGACTGCTTCAGAGGTGAGGAGGCATTGCAAACATTTAGATTCAATAAATGCTAAAGACATCTTTTGTACACTCTCTGCTCTGCAGATGCTGATTGCTTCCTGTAAATTAAAGGGAGCTGATGAGTGTCTGCAATAGCAAAATATTGGGTGGACTCTCATTAGCAGACACAGTGTGTGGAATTAATTTCACTGAGAGAGTTGTAGGATGATTTATATATAGAAAATGTAGTTTGCAAAAGCAGCCTGGAAGAGGTTCAGACATGGATGGACTTTGCCTATAAGTGGTTTCAAATTAATTTAATTTCTGAAGGAGAAGTCTGTAGCACTGTAAATACTGTAAGCACGAGTGCCAAAGTTATATCGGCGTGAGGAACGCTGCTTTCAGCCTCTCCTCCTTGATGCTGGTGATATTAAGATATTCCTGTAAGGAATATCTTAATGAGAGTACAAACCCTTCAGTTTTATAGTGCTTTAATTTTCTCCTAGCCCTGGGCTTTTCCGACTGCTTAGACTGTGTGTTTACTAACTTTATCTCCTGCTTCTTTTAATTGCATGGTCAAATCTGAGTGACTCCTGCCTTCACAATAACTGACATAAGCCTCTCACCCCTCCAGAGTATGGGATGTTCATTTTTTGATCCTCAGAAAATGCAGGAATTCATTTGTTCACCTGGAGTCCTAATTTTTCCTTAGCAGTAAACCAAGTCCTGGAAATAGTAACTCAGGCAATCAGAGTATTGTTACTGTTCCCAGAAAGGTAATATTTTTGAATAGCTCTGCATATTTAACAAGGAAGATGTGTTTTGAGCAATTTTTAATAAGGTAATATTTTACTTTTCCCATTTCACCCTTGCAGGAAACTGCAGAGATCAGTTCTGGATTGAGATTGCATCCCCAGTCTTGGATCCTTTAACATCCCAGAAGGCACACATGAAAAAGAAAAATCCCCCTACTTACACTGTGAATAGGTGCTAACAGCTTTAAAGAATTACCTACCAAATATTAGGTGCAATTTAAAACTACATTTAAGGCAGAAAGGGTGGTTTAAAAGTCTACGTGGCCAGCTAAAATTCAGAGGGAGAAAATGACTTGAACACATGTTGGGTGAATTTCTGTCTGTGTGGGAGATGCAGCACTGCTGGGATAAAATATTCCCCACCTAAAAAAAAAATTGGGCAGGTTCTGTACCTGTTCTGTCATGTGTCCTGTGATTCAAAACCTGGTCAAATGCTTTGAGATCGTTTCCATTTGCTATAAAAAGAAACACAACTGTGCTATCTAAGCATTGTGGAAGATTATTTATATTGAAATACATCCTTAGGCAAAACTATTAAATGAGGATAATGGATATGAGGCTCCGAAGGCACGCGGAGGACTCGTTAATGAATTAGTTGGGGAAACAGAGTCAGATGTGGGCTCAGGTAGAGGCTGGGTGTGTAAATGTGCTTTTAGAGGAGCAGCAGGACCGAGGAGGGGTCACGGCATGGGAAGACCTGGAAAAAGCAAATAAAATGATCCACACCTGCTTCCAGGGCTGTCCGAGGCCGCTCTGGTTACACAGTACAATATTTGTTCAGAATATTGTCTGTTAGATCAGTTTAAACACGTGCTGGAACTTATTAGATATTTATTAGCTTACATTTAAGCCCCAGTCTATTTTACAAGCCCGATGCCCCCTGTTTTATGTAAAAAGGATATTTCAAGAGATATAATTTAAATTAGTTCGTAATTTGATAACTTGTCACCCTAATGAAACCTGCACTAATGAACTGCCCTCGCTAGGCAATTCCTAATTTTAAGAACCTATTTTAAAATATTCATAACGGATCTGATGTGGTGTTGTTTGAACTGTGTTTAATAGACGTCTCAGCTCTGGGCTTTTCCCTGTGGTTTGTGGAAGTCACTGTCAGCAGTGGCTCTTCCAGCGCCTTCTTTGGTGGGTGTGGGATGGGAGAGGGGGTTGAAGCTTCCTGGCAGTGGGGCCAGAGACCCCACATGAGTCCTTTGCATCCCAAGGGAAGGAGAACCTGGCAAACACCTGAGAAAAAAATCCCAAACGAAATAACAGCCCAAGCCAGAATCAGGAATAATGCTTTGTTATGGATTCAATCACGGCGTGAGTATCTAAAAGACAATAATCCAACATCTCAGTTGTCTGAAGAGCAACTCTGACATCTCGTGTTAGTCTGTGCTGACAGCTAAATGAATTGTCATTCAGTGAAGTGACAACTAAATAAGTTAAAGTCATTCTGTGACTTTCCCTCTGTGTGGAGCTTGGTTTGATGAGGAGGTGGAGTAGGTGAGAAGCACATGGAAAACTTGTGTGTTTTTCCTAGCAGGACATATTGCCCAATTGCCTACAACAACAAGGAATTTACCATCCCCTGGATCCATGCAGAGCCTGCACCTCTCCACACCAGACAAGGTTTCCCACTCCTGATGGATCAGCAGGACCTCCCAGCGTGGTCCCAACTCCCCTTCCCTGGGAAGTTTTGCTCCTGATTAATGAAGAACCTGCCCTGGGATGTTCCACAGGGAGGAAGGGCATGCTGGGCAGCACGGGAAGCACAACCACTGCCCCCAAAGCATCCCAAACCCCCCCAAAGAGCCACTCTTCCCCATCACCCTGCCCAAGGAGCATCTCTGTCCTTTAAGTGCTGTGCCTCCTCCTCAGGGGGCTCCTAATGCACTTCCCTCCTTCTGCCTCACTGGCTGAGGGGGACGGACGTGCCTGGGGCCTCGGAGCACCCCGCAGCCACCAGCAAAAAGGGAAAGCCAATGTACAAACCATAGTGATTAATATTAAACACGGAGTGCGCGTCTAAAGACGCGATTAATGTTAATGACAAAACAACAACACAACAGAAAGGCTGGGGACAGCAGAGGCTGGGGACAGCAGGCAGATGAACACTTGCAGATGGGGAGGCCTTGGTAGCCAAGCCCCAGAGCTGCTCTGAGTTGGTTGCTGCTCAGTGCTTTCACTGTGGTGGAACCTGAACAAATTTGCCTTGACAGAATACTTCAGGAAAAAGTTAGATTTAAGATTGGCTGAGGTGCAACAACTTCATGCCCAACCCAGTGGAATGTATTTAATTGAACTTGAACCCTAAGTTGACTACTGGTGGTTATAGGCGTTGTTCTGATCACCCTGAAATTGGGGGGCGTCCCTACCCTGCTGTACTGGGACTCTGAGCTGCCATCCTGCATCACCTCCTGTCAGAAAAGGTTCACACATGAGATGTTGGGAATTGCCATTGATGACAAAATAAACCAACCCAAAATGTCCCTCAGTGACAATTTCCAAGGAGAAGAGAGCATCAAATGGATTTTAAGCAGGCAGGAGCCCAGCACACGAGCAGAGTTTGGGCCAAATGTCCTGCCAGGGCCCAGTCAGCAGGAGCCCTCTGCCAAGCCCTGGTCCCTAGATCAACACCTCAGCCGTGATAAAAAGCTGCTCTTTAAATCAAAGGCAGCTCACAAAGGGAAAAAAAAAATCCCAAAGACATAAATCTGCATTGGCTTCCAGCCCAGTGTGATCTTCCAGTGCGTTCCTGCTGATGCTGCTTCTGGGATGGGACAAAGGAAATGGATGACACGGAGATGGCTGTGGCAGGAAGACCACCAGGCTGCCCGTAAAGAAGGAGCAAGCAGCAGTGGAGATGATGTTCTGTCATGGGCTACAAGTTCATCTCCAACTCTTTTTTGCTGCAGCAGCTCAGCTAAGCCAGCTGAAGGTTTGAAATGTGCTGAGGGATGAGGTGTTCTGTGCCCATGGATGCAGTAAAGGAGCAGGGCTGGATATGGCAATGTGAGAAGAATCCCACCTAATGGAAGGAACAAGACTATCTTTTGTTACTTCAAATTCAGCATCAATTTATTGTTGAAAATCACCTAAAAGTAGAGCAGTGATGGAACAGGTGTTTCTCTGAGAAATGTCCTAATCAGATGCACACCATGCCCAAAAGCCAAAATTCATCTCCAGAAAACCAGTGTTTCATCTCTGCTTTAAAACTGTTCTGTAAATACTTTCAAATTATTTCATTTACAGGTATTTCTTTTAGCAAAGGATTTTTGACCCCATTCTGGCATCACTCAGGACTTCAATATACCCATCTCTGAGACATCACTGAGAGATGAAAAAATAAGTTACAGATGTGTGCTCCTCATAAGGGGTATCAATCAAGGAGGACACAGCCAAAAGGGTCACCAAGTCGTTTTTCCTGTAAGAAAGAGAACAATAAAATTTGTGTTCACCATTTGGTTTTGAGGTTGGGTTGTTTTGTTGGGTTTCTTTCTTTTTTTTTTTTTTTTTTTTTGTACAAGAGAATGAAAATCTGTCTGCAGTTGTAACTTTTACAGTATGTCAAGTATTTTCTTTTTTTTTTTTCCCCTCTTCCATAATTATTTTTACAGAGGGCTGTTCTTTCAATCAGGTCACTGAACTCTGAAAAACAAACCTTCAAGGCTGCTTTTGAAAAATTGGACCTTCCTTTCCTTTCAATAGAAAGATTCACAACTTTCCCGTACGAGCCAAGACTCAAAAAATAACATAAATCCTTTCAGTGCTGTCTCTCTCTTTGCCTGTGTAACAGATATTTCTGCTAACATTTACTTTCGTAATTTTTCACATTATTCTAGCTCTCAGAGGTTAATATTTACCATTCATTTCGATATTCACAAACTACAGAGGTAGGATTGCAAATATCCGCCCTGGGAAAATGAGGAGCTCTGCCAGAAAATATGTTCAAGTTTCTTTGTGGAACTGTGGGAGACAACACACCACTGACAACATTTCACTGGATTCATCTGTTCGTGTTTTAAACATCTGCACAATCAATTCCTGCAGCACAACAACTGGAATTTCCAAAGGATAACCAGATAATTACAGCAAATGGGGTTTGGTCCCTTTGAACAGTGGAGATGCACTTGGAAAATATTATTAAAAACAAGGTGAAGTGATAAATATATAGAAGGAAATCTCTGAAATTATATCCCAAACACTCATTTTCTGGGAAGCATCTACAAAGAGAGCAGACACTGAGCAGCAGCAGCAAAATTCAACAGAACTGCCTGCACAAGCTGACCCACTGCTGGCAATAATATCAGATCATAAATGAATTAATTTGCTTGCTGACCAAGTAGTTTGCCATATTAAAGTGCAAGTTTGCAAGACATGTATTCTATTATCCCAGACTGCACTCTTGACACTTTGCATTAGGAACATTTAGCATTCAGCCTTTGATATTTTGAACGCTGAGTACAATGAAGTTGTCAGCACAAAGGAGGGTTTTATTCAATTTTGAGATGTAACGAGCGAGGATCTAGCAGAACCACCAGTAAGAGGGGTGAAACAATGGAGAGTTGACGATTTGAGGGGAAAGGAAAAGAGAGAGAGGGAAAAAAAGGGAAACAGGGAAAAAGGAAAAAGGGAAGGAGAGAAGGGAAAGGAGAGGAAGGGAAATGTGAAAGGGGAAAGGGGAAGGGAGAAAGGGAAAGGGGAAAGGGGAAGGGAAAGGGAAAGGGAAAGGGAAAGGGAAAGGGAAAGGGAAAGGGAAAGGGAAAGGGAAAGGGAAAGGGAAAGGGAAAGGGAAAGGGAAAGGGAAAGGGAAAGGGAAAGGGAAAGGGAAAGGGAAAGGAGAGAGAAGGAAGAGAAGAGGAAGAGAAGAGGAAGAGAAGAGAAGAGAAGAGAAGAGAAGAGAAGAGAAGAGAAGAGAAGAGAAGAGAAGAGAAGAGAAGAGAAGAGAAGAGAAGAGAAGAGAAGAGAAGAGAAGAGAAGAGAAGAGAAGAGAAGAGAAGAGAAGAGAAGAGAAGAGAAGAGAAGAGAAGAGAAGAGAAGAGAAGAGAAGAGAAGAGAAGAGAAGAGAAGAGAAGAGAAGAGAAGAGAAGAGAAGAGAAGAGGCAGTTACTGTTTTATTTCTACCATGCAGGCAGCAATATTTGCTCCAAAGGCAGCTCCCAGTGACGGGCAGAGTGATCATTTACTCCAAGGCTGCAGCGAGCTTGTTCTGCTCTTGTCACCATGATCTAACGCTGGCAGTACGATGTGAGCAAGCAGAGAGCATTGATTAACACTGCCAGGCAGCTGTGTTGGAATCCTCAAGTCAATATTGTGTGCTCTTGGTAAAAAAGGGAAAAAAAAACCCCACCAAAAATAATGGGAAAAAGGAAAAGAAGACAGATTCAGCGTATTTTGATCAGCACAAGGTACGGCTGCGATTCAGTGGCAGCAGCAGGGAGGGAAACCACCCACAGGAAGAGCAAACTTGTTCTGTCACGTCTTAGCACACAGCAAAATCAGTATCAGGTAAAATCTAAAACCTAGGCTGCAATTGGCAGCCCACCCAGCCTTCTGAGGTAAGAGAACAATGTATGTACATATTCCTATACATATATATATTTACAGACAGCATGGAACTAGATTTAATAAACATTCCAGGAAGGAAGGGACTTGGAGGAATAGCCAGACAATGAAATAAAGTTTTTTTACTACATGGCTGTATTTTTAAGAGCTTGCAGAAAATGAACTCCTCAGTGATCGCATTCCAAAGAACTTGGGAATGTTTTCCAGTATGCCATGTCGTATCCCTTAACACTGGATGGTGATTATTTTAAATCCCTGCTATAAGACACAAGTATTTGATTAAAAAAAATTCCAGTCTAAATCTGGGTGTTCCTTTTTATTAGGGGTTCAGGGACAGAAGGAAACGGAGTGGCTACAGCCTGCCAATGTCCCAACAGCATCAAATGTGTGAAAGTTCAGCTGTTCAGGGATTCATTTGGAGCACTCACCACCATTGAAAATAGCAATAAATGGTGTTTTGCAATGCTCTTTGCATTTCTTTATCAGGCCTTACTGTGCTGGAGATGCTCAGATGAGAAGAGAGGTTTATCTCATCTCCTCCATCAGACCTGACATTGAAGCCTGCACCAGCAATAGCTTTTCCAAGTGCCACCAGCCTCAGAGCTGTATCCAGGTAACAAAATAAACCAGCAAAGGAGGGGAAGAACACCAGAGGTCATGGAAATACAGACCTATAAAGATCCACCCTGGATTCCCATGCATACTGAAGAGACAAGGTGGGACTGCAGGGAGCAGGCTGATGGCTTCTCCGTGCAGCACTGAGGACAACCACGCTTTTCCACTCCAATTCATTTTCTTATGGGGAACCAGGGAAATTTCACTGGAGCTGGCCAAAGCTTAATCTTTTCAGTCTATAAAAAATTTAAACAGTTCGCTCCCATTTCATAAATGTTGATTTTTTTGTTTGTGATGGGAGAAAATACCCTATCAGAATTTTTTCCCTTAAAATGAAATGGGAAAGGCTCATCCAGCCTGGAGAGCCAGGATATGCTGCTCGCTGCATCCTAATTCCTGTGCCAGGAGTGAGGAACCCCTGAGCAGGAATCCTGGGAGCTGGGTTGTCACAAGTGAGGGGACATTGCTGCCAGGCTCAGCTCAACCCCTCCTGCACATGCTGATACAAGGAGATATGTGTGGTGTGAGAGCTGTGGTCGGTCCCCAAAAACTGGGAATGCCTTGGCATGGTCCCCTGGCAATCCCTGAGCTAAGCAAGCTCCCAGATTGGTAGAGATTTCTTTCCAGGTGTCAACAAGTGCTACTGCAAAATCTTCCAGCTATAAGGGGAAAACAAAGGGCAAAAATATATGAGAAAAAAATTTCTCTTTGTAGCAGCAGCAGAGACCACTAAAATCCACACATGCAATGGCAAGAACCAGAGCTGTGGGGTGTTCCCCCACATTCCTTTTCACAGGGATCAGCCTCATTCAGGGCCAGGATTAGAACGGGCTGAGCCATGCCCCAGCCCTTGCCTTAAAAAGGAATAAATAAAGGATGGGTGATAATCCCAGAGTTTTAGAGCGCATGGGAGGGCCCGATGCTTCACCATGGCCAAAATCAAAGGGAAATCCCACCCAAATCCCCCTGGCTGCAGAAGTGGCTTCTGTGAAATCCATCTGGGTGTCAGAGTGGGACAGGGGTAGATATTCCCCAGCTCACCTGACACAAAACAGCCAAATAGGAGACCCAGAGCAGGAGTTTTTCTTCTGCCATTTAACATACCCCATAACCCCAAGGACATTGTCTTAAACAAAGGCTTGAACTCAGAGTGAATTGTAATTCTCGCAGCTTTGAAACCCAGGAGAATGAAATGCTTGCCAGAAAGATCCTGAAGGGGTAAAGAGAGAGAGGGGGGAAAAAAGAGAGAATAAACTTAATAATTATGAAAAAAATAATATGCACATCCATAGTTTTGCTAAGTTTGGGATTGACGAGAGGAATCAAAGTGGTAGCCTGAAGAGAAAATCTGTGTTTGAGGCAGGAGGTTAACTGAAAAAAATTAAAATCAAGGCTGAAGACACAAAGAAGAGTGAAAACCTACAAGAAACCTCACAAGAAAGAAGAAAAAAATATCAGATTACTTTTTATGACCAAGAGGCAAAACTAAGGAAAATATTTCAGACATGAGAGCTGTTATTTTTGTACCTTTGAAGCAATACATAACTAGCACAAAAGACAACACGAGACTAGACAGGTAACCCAGTCCTTTAAGACTTTGTGGCTGCAATCTCCTTCGTGTGAGAGGCTTGGTTGTGCTTCCTTTCTTTCCATAATTGAATAAACTCCGGGAATCCCAACCATGGTTATTCCAATTTCTGTTTTCTTCTCAGGCTTCAAAAGTCAGAACCAAAGGACCAAAGGCCTTGAGTGCTGCAGGAAAACTTCAGATATGACCTTGAATTTTATTTGCATATGACACAAAATTAATACGAATGGTATCGCTCCACCATAGTCTTCTTTAACAATCTCAATTTAGAATATTCTTGATTTCCACAAAGTGAGTGGAAAATGTGTCAGTCTAAAGACAAAGGGACTTGGCAACAGTGAGAAAACAGTGTCCTGTGGCTAAGGAAAAGTTGTTGTCACAGCACTTCCTCTACACCAGGATCTACAGTAATGTCCATGCCTTGCCAACAGCAAAGACATCACCTAGAATAATAGCACAAAACGTGGACACAGGTGCAGGAATTGGGATGTTTGGAGTGGCCAAGTCTGAATCTTAGACATCAAAACACCCATTCAGTTACCTAATCATAATGAAGTCTTGGGGTCCTCCACTCTTAAATTAATAGTTTTAGTAGTTTCAAACACAGCTTTGCACTCGCATGAGGTTCCTATATCTTGTCGAGGTATCCCAGACTAGAAGTCCCCATCCTGTCGCTGTACATGGAACAGGCAGATGGAAAACAAGAATGGGAGGTTTATGCTTCCCAAACACAGCCAAACCATCCATCCATGGTACACAAAGGCTCAGGTTTAAAAGGGTTTGCACCAACCGAGGAAGGAGAGTTTAATTCCTCTCTAACTTTCCAAGCAATTGTTTTTTTCATCTGTTTGGGATAAAAGCATATTCCTTGTGCTGGAAATATTCTACTTTTCAGGGGAAATAAGGGGCAGTCATATGACTAAATAAACAAGGATACAGAGATTTAGGAGACTTCCTTGAGGCAAAGGGGTCCCTGACCAAGCTCAAGGATTTCTTCATTTATTTTGCTTTAAGTAGCTATTGAAGAAAATACAGAAAAGTTACAAGAGTAGAGACCAAAAATTTGTGCTGTGATCATTGTTATCACAGCAGAGAACACACAACCACTATCCCCTGCTAGTCTTCCCAGAATCCCAAAATCCCAGAAACAATTGGACGAGACCTCTGAGATCATCGAGTCCCACCTACGACTGATCACCACATTGTCATCTAGACCAGAGTACTGAGTGCCACATCCAGCTGTTCCTAAAACATTTTCCTCCCTTCTGCCTATTTTGGGAGGAGATTGCATGGAATTGTGGATCTTAAACAAAGGCCTGAGACTGAAAGTCCGGAGGGAGGCTCAGGGAGGTGCAGGATTAGGTGCCTCCACCATCAGCATTGATTAGTTTGGGCACTCAGCACCTTTGCTGTCACAGATAACCAGGGCTCTCCGAGATGCTAAACACTCCCCAGGCACTGCCAGGCAGCCCAGGCATCCAAATTATCCCTCAGGGCTCTCCTGGGATGGCGGGAGAGGCGGCTGGGAAGTCCCTCAGTGCCTCCAGGCCGTCGATGGAGGTTGGGTTGGGAGAGGCTTTTGAAGGCCACGTCCCAGGTGTCCCCCTGTGTTTCCCTGACAGGGTCAGCCTCACACAGCTGTGGAGCATCTCTTTGGGCTGAGACTAAGCTGGAATCTGTGCTCCAGGCTGCAGGCAGCAGGACCAGACTCGCCATCATCTGAAGGGAACAACCTGGAAACGCATTTATTGGGGACATCTGGTACTCAGTGTCAACAATCCACTCTGCAGAGCTGCTCAGTGAGTTACTGCCAGTGTGGCTGCAGCCTTTGTGAAGCGAGTTTATTAACGAAAATATTTCGTAATGCCATGGCCTCACTCTTCCCAATAACTGATATTCTTTTCTGCGTTTAGAAATGGGAGCAGATGGCAGAAGTTCGGGACATCACCCCGTTGCATTGATCCCCATGCCCAAAGGTTTCAAAGTTCCTCAACCTCAGCTTAGAAAATCCATAGGCATTGCCCAAACTTTAAGCAAGAGGAATAAAAGGTCTGTATAATAATCGGTCCAAAGTCACACTAACAAAATCAGAGCCAAAACCAAATTTCATCGTTGCCCTTTTGCTTTTACCTTGCATGTATTAATTATTCAGTAAATCCAATATTTGATTCACCTGACATAAAATTCTGGGAATGATATGAGCTCTCCTCCATATGTGGCACTGGAAATATCCCACCAGCTCTAGAATAATTCAGCAGTGGGGATATGAACAGAGCAGGAAGACCAAAAGGCTGTAAAAAAGCAAAAGGAAATTGGCTGCTGCTTTACCAATTTCCTGTTGGGGCTCTTCAGGCTGGATTGCTCAGGACAACCATTACAGGGAGGTTTGGAGCTCTGGAAAGCTTTTATTGACCTCTCTGTAAATACAAAATGGCCCATGAATTAAATGGGAGGGTCACTCTGAGGAAGTTCAACAGACTTGGCAGATTCTTGGGAATAAGCAAAAGCAGGGATCAAGAGGACTGATTGAAAATGTGCAGTTATTGTGCAAAGGATTCTTTTTCTTGGGAGCAAACTCCCCGGGGGCTTTCTAGGCCAGGATTTACAAGGCTAATGAAGGGTGTTGGGTTTTTTCCCTTCTGTCACAGAAACTTCAGCTAAAGACAAACCAGAGGGACAAGCAACTGTCTTGCTGCTGGAAAGATGTTTTCCAAAGCTTTCCATCACCCTTTTCCCCCTCTAGTTTGCCCACTGTCTCACTCAATCCTGCCAGATTCCTCCTTCTGAGATGGGATTTGGAATTTGGTACTACCAAGTTCTGTTCACTTGAACACAGGGTTCTCCCAATGCTGCAAGAAGTTTCTCTGATTACACCAAAAGTTGAGTAAAAAAGTGTATTTGCAAAACCCCCTGGATTTTCCCTCCCTCCCCTTTCTGTTTTATTCTTTTTTTGGTTATCATTAAACAATCAATATTTTATTTCCATTTCCTTTTATAAGAAGTTGAAACAACTTCCAGTGATTACATTTACATGAGTTCCCGTTATTATAGGAAACTCTTTTATCCATCATTGTGCATCCTTGATTTGAAATTAATTTCTTCAATCAGTTATAAAAGCAGAAGGCATAAATATTCTTTTGCATATCTAAATATTAAAATTTTTATTTGTTAATAAATTTCCTTCCATTTTTTTTTTAATCAATGATCACTGTAACTCCAAAGGCTTATTTGCAGGGGACCTGTGGAATTATGGTTTGGATCTTATTCTCCTTGATAAAAATCCTAAATCAAATGAATGGAGCTCCTGCTACTTAAAGTTCCCAGCAAATTAGGACTGTGGACATTAGAGGAATGTCTGACCATGATTAAAAAGATATCCAAGCTTTGGTCTTGAGATCTGGATGCTTTTAAGAAAAAAAAAAAAATAGAAATTATAACTAAGAAGAAGTTATAACTAACTCTGAAATATCTGACCCATCCATTTAATCTCAAAACTCTTTAACAGCAGCAGAAACTCTGAGCCCTGCTGCTGGTGCTGTTGTTTTTAATCACAAACCCCAGTTTAGGATGTGCTGACAAACCCGGCTTGTTGGGAACGTCCTGCCCAAACCCAGCACGCAGCCTCCGAAGAAAAACACAATTATTGCACTGTGCAAACGCTCATTTATCACATTTTATTCATCCCTGTGTAAAAGCCTGGGACAGGGACACGGCGTGGCTGAAATCCGTAAAACCCCAGATGTGCAGGAATCGCTGCCGGAGCCCAGGTGGGACTGAAACCAGGGAGACAAACAAAGGGGGAAAATGATCAGCACTTCTTTGAGTGACAATTTCCCTGCATTGGCGACCTTGAAGAGTGACCAGTGGAGTCAGAAAACGTGTGTTAGAGGAGGGAGAACTTCTTCAAAGGTAGGGAACTCATCCCCAACTCTCCTGGGTGCGCAGGTATGAAACACAAAGCTTTAGTCAATTTGTACAAGTGAGAAAGTCTGGTTTCACACAACCAGAAATTGAGGACATGTGAAAACCCATATTTATTTTAATTTAATATAAACACCTGGAAGTTTGAGAAGATCCTGCCGCTGTTTCTGGAGTAAAAGATGTGTATTCAAAATTATTAATGCATTAAGCCAATAATAGATTTAAGAGGGAGCACTCTTGTAACGCGCATTCATTTTTGTGCCATACAAAGGAGGGTTTGGGGGGAAATAAAACTAACATAATGGAAATGCAGAGATGCCCAAAGCCTCGGAAGAAAACAAGGGAATAAGGGAATATGAAAGCTGGATGCAAAAAGTTGCTTTCTCAATGCCTTCAGGCCTGACTTTATTCGTTTTGTTTTGCCAGTCATGAGTAATTTGGCTACTCGATAGTTATGCAGGATCCTTTTTAAGCCCCTCTGTTGACATTATGATTGCTTAAATGTCTAAAAATATGCTGATCTCCAGTGGCATACAAGAAGAAAAAGAAAAAAAACACAAAAAAACCCACCCCAAAACAAAACAAAAAAGCCAAACCAAAACAGAACAGGAAAATAATTTCAGGAAAATATTCAGAAGCCATCTGTAAATTGCTTCCATTTGTCATGCTTAGGAAGAGAATGCATTCTGCACATCAAATCCTTTAATCCTTGCAAATGTGATCAAATTTGTATCGCAGGAGTTTTACATACACAGAAAAGCAGATTTTTAAAGTCTTCTTTTACTGAAATGAAGGACGGAGATGTTGCTGGAAGAACAAAACCTATCACAGTGTCTTTCTTTCCTTCCTAAATTTTCCTAAAAATACACAATTATTTATATATTTTCCTGTATCTTTTTTTTCTCCCCTCAAGAATAAGTTCAGACCGTCCAAAAAATAAGCTTGGGAGTGAGCTGAGCTGCTTTGAGCCTCTCCCTGCAGCTCCTGCTGGGTCCACGCAGACCAGAGATGTTCCCGTCTCTGCAGGACCTTTTGGGACCTTCTGTGGGCTCTCAGCTCCTGCTGATGGAATTCTTTTTTGCTGGGGCTCGACTCCAATTTCTTATCCCCAAATTTGTGCTCTGAAATGCCTTAATTATTACTGCAAAATGCTGAGGGAGCAGAAAGAGAAAAGCAAAGCAACGCCAAGTTGTTTCGTTTTGAATTCAACTCCCTCCTCCTCTTTCTCTGTGCTGATTTTATAGAAAAATTATTTAGGAAAGACAGAAAATCTCTTCTCATGTCCCCAGCACTAAAATTTAGGCTATATTTCTTCTCCCCTACACAAATCCTCTTCACATGCTTAGCTCACCCTAAACAATACTGGAAATGGTCACAGCAGAAGCCACAAGATTAACTCAATTCACCTAAACCTTTATCAGGGATAAAGAGATTTTTCATTCATCTCTTCGCTAGACACCCAGTCAATAATTTAGAGAAAGATTCCTCATTTACTCCCTTCACTTAAAAGATATCAATATCAGAGTTGGGGGGAAAAAATCCTGTAAAATTCAACGCAGTCAAGCGCTGACTTTAATGTTGCCTCTTTAGAGGCCGCGGAGCTGAGTCTGGCGCGCGATTCCCCAGCCTGCAAAGCACAGAGGAAAAGAACAGACAGCACTGGGAGATCCCCTGGTCCTCCAGGAAAAGAGACAGGAATGAAAAGAGCAGACTTTTTCTTATGTGTTTATCAAAAGTAAGAGCAAATCTTTTTTAGTGAAAGGAATTACACTGGAACGCCATTGCCGACGGTCCGGCGGCTTTTTAGCAGCGTGGTCCGCGCTGGATATTTCTGAGGAAAAAGGAAAGAATTTACAAACCCCCCCCGAGCTTTCTGTAAAAAAGTAAAATTCCTGAGACAAACATGATTTTTAGGAGCGGGGATCAAAATTAAGATTTCACTGAGTGAAATTGTCGCTGATGCTGATTTTCAGCCAAGATTATGTGTATGTCTGATACATGCACATGTGTGTTTTCACTTGGTCAGCAGAGAGTTTGAATTTCTTATGGAGACCACCAACTTTGCTGGACAAGTTTCAGTTCTGAAAAAAAAAATAAAAATGGAGAGCAGTGATTTAACTCATTCTTGCCACAGTTACATGAATGACACATTGACAAAGTCCAGGGTCCATCCCCAGACACACATCCAACAGGACAACAGCAGAGTCAACAGGTGTAGCTGCAGGGAAAGGTTTTAATTAGTCCAACTACTGTTTAAAACATAATTTTGATAAAGACACCTGTATTTGTCTGAATAAAATCTGCTGTAATGTTAAAACCACCAGCAGCAAATGGGCAGCACTGGAAATTCAGCCAAGCTACCAATGGGTGGCTCATCCTCATCAGCCCAGGCTGATAATTGTCATACACAACATTCCCACATTTTCTAGAAGGGTTTTCTAAACCCCATCTTCTAATTAAAAGCTTTAGATGAAGATTCAGAGAAGGCCATGGTGATGTTCCAAGGGCTGGAGCTCCTCTGCTCTGGAGCCAGGCTGGGAGAGCCCCTTGCAGGGTCTGAAGGGGCTCCAGGAGAGCTGGAGAGGGGCTGGGGACAAGGGATGGAGGGACAGGACACAGGGAATGGCTCCCAGTGCCAGAGGGCAGGGCTGGATGGGAGATGGGGAATTGGGAATTGTTCCCTGGCAGGGCTGGATGGGATATTGGGAATTGGGAATTGTTCCCTGGCAGGGTGGGCAGCCCTGGCACAGGTGCCCAGAGCAGCTGTGGCTGCCCCTGGATCCCTGGCAGTGCCCAAGGCCAGGCTGGACATTGGGGCTGGGAGCACCTGGGGCAGTGGGAGGTGTCCCTGCCATAGCAGGGTTTGGCACTGGCAGGATTTAAAGTTTAGGCTTCCAACCTGAACCATTCCAAGATCTGAAAACAATGGAGAAAGTCCCTATCACCAATTTCTGGATTATGCAGCTTCCAGACAAAGGACTAGAAGATTAGTCTGTGCTGGAGGTTTTGCAACATAAATGTGTCAGATTCAGCGCTTGGTTCTAACAAATGGAAAAACCTGGGGGTAACTGATCCACCTTCAGTAGGAGCAAGATTTTCATTTGGGCTTCCCAGAAACTCCAGTGTAATTCATTAACGGCTGTGCCATTAAAAAAGGAGTTGTAGGAGAGTGAAATAAAAGAAGGGCTGATAGATAGTGTTGCATTGATGGGTTCCGCTTGGTTGGTAACATCAAGTGGCAGAATGAGAACAGTTTTTAAGATATGATTAAATATAAATTTTATCAAAGGAGCAGTAAAACATTATGGCTTTAGGCTTTTTAAATTCCGTACACATTCTAGGATTCCAAAAATAAAGCTCCAGCTTCTTAAAATTGAATGTCTGCCTTGTATCATTTTTAAAAAGCCCCCATCTGAGCGACGCAGAATTTTTATCTGCAGGACCAGCCCAGGAGGATTTAGAGAGGCGACAGATTGGCTGGAGGCTGAACTCACTTGGACACAAACTGTTGACTCCACCTTTACACCTGGAGTCCTTTGGATTTATCTGATGCCTTGGAAATGTGACCCACCCACAGCGTGGACTGTGCAGTCACTTGGACTGAAATCAAAGTCCAGCCCTCTCGTTGCTCTGAATAGAAAGAGAAATAAGAAGAGACTGGAATAGGGACAAGCACTCTCCCACTCAGGTGTCATCACCCGCATTGGGTGAAAAAGGATTTTCTTCAGCCCAGGTCTTCAGCTTCTGCCAAGGAAACTACACCCTCTCATTACACTTTTCCTTCTGGAGCTGCACAAATCTCATCTGATGATTTCAGGATTGTTGTGTTTAAAACAGCAAAGAGCCATCCTTGATGGATCCCCACGCATGGAGATGCTCCCCCTCTCGTGCCTCACACCCTGGGAGTGCTCCCACATTGATCCATCCAGTGGAACCAAAAGGATCCAGCCTTAGGTCAAAGGTTGGGTTCAACCATCTTGGAGCTCTTTTCCGACCTTAGTAATTCTACAATTTAGACTCATTAAAAAAAGAATCTCACCTCAGCCCAGTTTCCTCTCCAAGCCTGGCTGCTCCGAGAGCATTTCCCACTGCCTCTCTCCTCTTTCTTCCTCTCTAAATCAAACCCTCCTCTTCTCCCAGTTTTTGGGATCTGATTACTCTTACCACCATGAGGAGATATAATTACACTGGGGTTTAAAGAAAATGTTTTATTCTCACTCCACCCTTACTTCTCACTAAATGCACACCAGCAATCACAGAGAGATTTAAAATAAACTAGCTATCTAATTATTTCCCCTGATTTTTTGGGAAATTGTTGTGCAGCCGGGCTTCCTTACCATAACAATAGACCTGTGAGAGCAGGATCATCCTAATTTACATCAGTGTGTGTTCTTTAGCTATTAAAAAAATCCTGCATATTAATTAGTTCCCGCTCTAATTGTTACAAAAAAATTAGTCTGAAAAAGAAAAAAGAAAATAAGGTGCAAAGCACCGTACTATTTACAAGCACCAAAACTTGAAATAAATATTCAACATGGTCTTTTCAAGTCTAATGCCTGGCCAGTTTTGAATAATAAAGCAGGACAAAGTCATTTACACAGAAAAAGCTAATGATTTCTGTATTTTGCTGCTGGTAGAGAATTGAAGGATAGCTGATTTGAATCTTCCTTCAATCTCCCATCAATAAAACAGAGACAAGGCAAATTCGAAAGCTGATCTGGGAGAGTCATGTTTTTATAATTGCTTTTTACCCTCAGGCGTTTGAAATCCAGAGGGTCACGAGTGCCTGTATTAGTGCTGGAGCAGGCCAAGAGGCCCAGTCAAAACCCTGAGACACAAATTAATTTGTTTGTGGTTCTCATGTCTAATTTGGGGAAAGAGAAAATTCTTTGCCACTTTACAATGTTATGATCTAATTAAAGGGAGATACATGTGAAATATTTATGCAACCTTTAGGAAAAAAAAAAAAAGAGAGAGGAAAAAATTTGGCTCAGTCTCATTTGGGAAATATTCAGAAATATGGGAATGGAAAAATTTCTAAAACAAATATAGAAAAACTGAGGGCGAAGCTTTTGTTTTGGTAAATGATACTTACAAAATTTCAGAATGGGTTCTGTTAAAATTTGTTGTTTTGTACTTGAATCACAATATGGCAAAGAAGCAAACCACAACTTCTTGCCAGTGAATCCACATTGCAGCCAATATTATGCTGGAAAAAGAGCATTATAACTCTGCCTAGAAAACATTGAAATTATGTTGTATTGAGGAGATACAAGAAAGGAAAGTGCTATCAAGGGATAAGCTTCATGGAAAAACAATTCAAGTTGCTCAATATTTTGTGTTGTCCAAGTGACATGCCTTTCCCAAGCAGTGTTCCAGGGCTGTGATTTATGGAGCCAAAACCTGGAGTCACTTCCCTGTGTGTAACAGGCCAGCAGAGCTGAGATGTTGCTACACCAGGTTTTTGTGTATTAATAGACTTTAGGAAGGAATTGCTCCCTGGGAGAGTGGGGATGGAATTCCCAGTGGAAGGTGTCCCTGGGTGGAAGGCTGGGACTGCGTGGGTTTTAAGGTTCCCTCCAACCCAGACCATTCTGTGAGGGTGATGCAGTCCCACCACTCCTTAGGAAAACACATAGCACAGATATATTAAATGTCTCCCTTGCCTTTAAGTTACTCTTTTACTTCCACTGAGACCAGACCTCACCACACAAAGGTGTCCAGCTACCTGACAGCATTCCTGCTTCGTGCTGGAATTCTTAAACAAATTGGAATTCTAATTTTAAATTTGGCTGAGCTTTATAACCAAGCTACAAGCTCCCATGTCCTCAGATTTATTTTTTAGCTGACAGCACAGGGAAAATTTCTGATTTAAAGAGGAGAAAACTCTGAGTAATGTAAACACATGAATGTTAAAACTCCACGCGCTTTCCAAAGGAGAATTCTTGGGAGGGTGAGGAGATGCTGCTCTGTTTCCAGGCACTTTCCCCCACACCAGGCAGCTTTCCCTTCACGCTCGCTGTCGTTAGAGTCCATTTGGGTGAAAACCATCACACCACGTCTTGCTTCAGCACGGCCGCTGACCCCATCCACAGGTCCCTTGTGCTGCATAAAGTGTTTGCTTCCCTGGGAAGAACTTAATGAAAATGGACAGTAAATCACTTGATTTCAAGTTTGCATTTGTTTATTTGGCATCTGATTATAACCTGCTCGTTGACCTTGCTTGATAGGTGATGGGACAAGCTCTTAGAGCAGTAGCTGATAGAGACAAGCTCTGAAAACAGTGAAGGCTTTTAAAACTTTGCAAAATAAGTAACAGCCAAGGAAATATATCATCATCTCATCCTGCGACTCCTGTCCTGTAAACATGTGTGTGGCCCTTAATCACACTAATAAAAGTGCTGGAGCCAAAGGGAATACCTGAAGGAGAACGAGTTTGCAGGGCCAGGGCTTATTCCTCTAGCTTTGTCAGAGGAAGCTTGTCAAATAAACTGAAGACTGATAGCTGCTATATTTCCCCTTATTATAATCCAGAAACAACATACTTGTCTGAACAAAATAGAAATAAGTCCTCTTTGAGGCTACTCTGTTTGTCTTGACAGCAAGCTTGGGTTTTAAGCCAAGATTCCAGATTGTTTTTGTGAAAACATTTCCACTTGTCTGAAAGAGTATATGTAATGGATATGTGATAGCAGTAATGCAATGCTGAAGTAATCTCCGGAGGACGCGCGCATCTCCGGGGACCCCGCGCGGCACCGGGTACTGCACACCGGGAAAATAAAATTGGTATTCTAACAATATGGAGAATGCCTGCGATTTGTACCTCGCAAAAAATACCAGCCCTCATTTATAATTCAGCTGTAATGCGTGGCTTTCCTTGTAGGAAGTGTTCTGCTTTCGGGAGGAAATGGAAGTGACATTTTTGAAGGCTCTTTTCTGGCTTCGTGTGGGATCGGAGAGCGCGAGGCCATGGCACTGCCAGCCAAAAGCAGCTGGTGGGATGGGCAAGGCACCACAAAATAAAATCCCTTTAAGCTGGAAAATTGTTTTCTGTGTGTCTGCCCACTCACTTTGTGTTAATTTTGAAATTCAGAGTCATAAATTCTGCTTGAACAGGAGGAATTAAGACAAGCTGAGGGAAGGGGTAGAAGTGCCCATTTTCAGTATGGGCATCTCTCAAAACCCCAAATCATTCCCCAAAAGATTCATATCCCTGATGAGTGGGAGCACTGGCCTCCTGGGATCCTCCTGCCTCTGGTGCCCACAAAAAGAAGAACTTGTGTGAAGCCAAGAAAATTTATTAAAGAGGGCCCTTTCCTCTCACAGGTGAAAAACAAAGACAAAAGTGCTGCATGGAAACTGAAATAAACTTAATTTTATTAATAAATGAGCTTTGGATCAATTCATATAATGAAATTTCCACTCTTTGAGAATATTTTGCTCAAGGTAATTTTGACAAAAGCTGCTGGAGTGTGTGGGGTAGGGACCCACAGCTGCCTCTCCCCATGAGCACCCAGTTCTGACCAAAACCATTTGAGCTACAGAAATTCCTTTGCAAACCAACCAGATGACAATTTTTAAATTTCATGGGCACTGCCAGTTTTATTCTACTCATTGTATTTAATCCTAACAGCACAACCAGAGATGTGAGAGGACAGGTACAAATGTCCAGCAGGCCAGTTGGTAGTGACAGAATAAAAGGGTTACACCAGCCAGCAAAATAAAAATTGCAGCAAAGACTGAGTTTTACAGGGGAATGACAGAAGGTAACATTGCAATGTATCTCATTCCAGTGCATCCAAACAGTATAACATTATTTTCCAGGGAAGTTAATGGGGTTCCCAAATATGCACAGCTGAGGGCAGAATCTGGCCCTGAAGTTAACTATTTGAGCGATGCAAATTTTGAATTTAAGACATGTATCAAAGGTAAGCCTAAGTGTTCAGTCATTTTACCCAATCCTGGCACAGGAAAAAGAATTCAATTTTAGAATCTGTCTGTAATTCCAAAAGGGGGAGAAAACAGTCTAAAATACATTCCTTGAAGAGAGATGCAAGTTTCTCATTTATATTCGATCTCGGATGAGATTTGGTAAATGCAGACCCTTCCACAAAGTGAATATTATAGTGAGGCCGTAACATTTTAGTAACACGAATTCATAAGGTGACCCTGGAGACCAACAATAAAAAAAAATTCCATAATAGACTTAAATAACAAAAAAGGGTTCGGTGTTTCTGTTGTCTCCCCAAATATGTTTCACTCTGCACAGTTTTTCTAGGGGAGCATTTAGGCCTGTAACAAATAAAATACATTTTCAATCGGCTGAAATCATGAAGCATTCCTGATAGCTGTACGTTAGCTTTTTACAGCTGTCTTGGTTTTTATACTGTCTCTTACAGAGCGGATTTCCCCCTCCCCATACCTATAAAAGGTAGGTAAATTAAACAAATTATGAACTATGCAGTGGTTGAATACTTTGTAAAATTGTAGAACCAGCTTTTCAAAACCTTTAATGCTCCATCTCCCAGAGGTGAAATGCCAGCCTCCATTCGGGTCTCTTTCAGTTGCCCTTGCCACTTCAAAATGTGTCTGGAAACAGCTCTGCAGATGGCCTTGTATGTTTTACAGGAAATATTACTTAAACATTGGAAAGGATCGAATTTCTCCTGTTAGGAATTACAAATCTGGATTTCATTTTCTCTCTTTCCACCCCCCCTCCCCACCTCCCACCCCCAAACCATGGGAAAAAAATGTGATTGTTACATATGACACTAAGGAAGTACTTGGGATTTTTGTTTTTTTATTTAATATGCCACTCTTATTGGAAAATAAGGAATAAATCTTGGAAATGTAACCGGTTAAAATAAGTCCTTTTCCTCATATAAAATAGTAGCTAATCGAAAAGATTTCCCAGAAGCATCAAAGCTTTTTATATATGACTATCTGGAAAACATATTGTGCAGGATTTCTATTTTTGCTCTTATTCTTATGAATATAAAAGAATAATAAACTTTTCTTTCAGCTTCTCTGGGAGAGTTTCTTAACATTTGAGGCATTTCTTGCATATTGACCTTGGTTTATGTATTCTGCAAAGATTCATTAAGCTTAGGGGGGTTCTATTGTCAGGAAAATGGTTAGCATTAGTAAAACACACAATTAAAATAGTAGCAGGTGATGTCAGTTTTAGTAGAGTTGACATTAATGACCTGTTCATAAGGGGCAATTTCCACACTAATGTCATGTTCTTTAAATGGAAATAGCCAGGAATACACATTTTCCATGTAAAATAACCCTTTTTGTAATTCATTAAATTCCCTTTCCCCCTATATTTAAGTAGACACCTTTCCAAGAGGGAGTAGAATTCCAAATAAAGACATAGGAAATTAAAATCAGGGTTCCCACAACTAGTCTATTTAATATTCATATTCAGGAAAAGATCCATAAACTCTTTTTCTTCTCTTTTATTAACAAAGGAAGTAAACTCCCCTTGACAGTCTACTTTTCCCAGCCGTGTTCCAGAGGCAGTGAGCGACAACTGCCTTTGTTTCAGGATGGAATTAAATATCCTTGTACAGGAGCAGGGCAGGGACACACGTGGGAGGAGATTTCTGCTGTGCCCCACCTGGGGTAACCCATCTTTTTACCTGTATAGAGATGGGATTTCACGGAATCCTAGAATAGTTTGTGTTGGAAGGGATCTTAAAATCATCCAGTGCCACCCCTGCCATGGGCAGGGACACTTTCCACTGTCCCAGGTTGTTCCAAGCCCTGTCCAACCTATCCTTGGACACTTCCAGGGATCCAGGGGCAGCCACAACCACTGTGGTCCAAATGTGACCAGAGAGGTTGTCCCCAGTTCTCTCCATGGATGTATGGATACAGGGAAAGAATGGCAGGAAGGGCAGGTGTTCAGCACCCTGACAGGCCACTCTTCCTTCACCATCTCCTTTCAACATGTCCATATACTCCTTGGCCATTTCATAGAACCACAGAGTCACCTAGGCTGGAAAAGGCCTCTAAGATCATCAGGTTCAACAACTAAACCATGTCCCCAGGTGCCACATCCTTCTGAACACTTCCAGGGATGGTGACTCCAACCTGCTCTAATGCCTGACCACCCTTTCAGTGAAGAAGTTTGTGTCATTCCACACTAGAAGCTCACCTGGGACCCTCCCTACTATGTCTACTCAAGGAGCTCTCCACCAACATATTTTCTGGTGCTGCTTTTCCATGGTCACTCTTTGGAGAAGAAAATAAGAACAAGGTTGAGCAGCTCTGACTGTGCACTTGTGTCCTCTGACACCAGACACCGCTCAATCCCTGAGCTCCACACGGCACTGTTGGGCAAAGGCAGATGCAAAAGCAGTGGCAGACACCATTCCAGCCACCAAGCTGGCGTCACGGGCCAAATCAAACATTTTGCCAGCAAAACGGGATCAGTTGTCTCCAGCTCCCCATCCCCTTCTTCTCACGCCCCTCTCCTCTGCTGGAAAAAATGTTTTCTTTATTCAAGTTCGCGTCATTGTCATGGTAATTACTTCAAGGAAACCAGCGCTGGTCTAGGACTGGCTGTCTGTCCGTGGCAGAGATCTGCCAAATAATTTGGCACCGCTCGCTCTAATTGGCAGCCTCTGCCGAAGAGACACCCAAGCCTGAAATGGGGTTGCTGCGGGTCATCCTCTGAGTGCGCTGGAATTTGGCAGCCCGAGTGGAAGCGGCAGTGCGCGGTGGCTCATTGCCCTGGATCTGGCTCCGGCCGCCAGCCGATGCTCAGGCTTTCATGCCACACCGCTTTTTCTTCTCCTTTCCCCTTACAAAGAAGGGAAAAATCCCCCACGAAAACCCCACCGAGTGAATTAAGGATAGAGTTTCACCCTTAACTTTGAATCTCTTTGCTTTTGTGCGTGTCGCAACCTTAACACCGTTTTTTGCACTTAATTGTAAATCTCAGGGCTGCTGATGAAGCAAGAATAAAAATTATAGCGCAATCAGGAGGGGTGGGAAAGGAAAATGGATTTTACAAGTGCACACTTTTAAGAAAAGAAGCCGACCTGAAACATAAATAAAAGTAAGCCCCAGGGACCACACCTCTGGCATTAACTGTCTCGCCACCAAGGACCATTATGGTACAAATTTAGGGTCAGCTAAAGAGCATTTCTATGGCAGCTGAATATTCAGAGCTGTAAAGCAGCCGTCAATATCAGAGCAGTTCAAACACCACTGCAAGCCAGTGCCAAGTGGAGGAGGGCCAGGCCCAGCCTTATTAGCTTCCCCCACACTCTTTTAAGTGTTTGACAAGGGAAGAGGAGGTGAGGAGAGGTCGCCCTAATCAATGAGTTCCTCGTCTCCCCCTTGTCCTCACCCAGCCATCCCCACTGGGGTGGGAGAGAACGGCGTGGGTGGGATCGCGAGGACTGAGCTGGTCAGAATGGGATCACAGTGGGCAGAACCCATAAATACCAAACCATTTACCTGTGTTGGCTTATCCCAGCCCATTCCTTCCTCTACTGAGAACCTCTTCTCCCTGAAATTGAGATCCCTGGGCATGTGCTGGCTGCTGTTTCACTCCAGGACAGGGAGATATAAAAGCCGATGCTGCCAGCGAGATGAATTTTGGGATTTAAAGTGCATGATGTAATGAGATCTTTCAGAAGGTGATGATTTCATCCGTTTCGTCTAGACTTTTTACTATGGTCACAGTAATCGGAGGCAGAGGGGGGATGAAAAAAAAATCACCAACACAGTCGGCGTTAGGGAGCCAGCTGCCAGAGAGGAGCCACAGCGGGGATGGCTCGGGCAGCCTGGCATCAGGAGCGCTGCTCTGCCTGGCACTGCTGACAATGGGAAATGCTTTTCCCCCATTTTTCCTCAAAGAAAAAAGGATGGAAAACCATCCTGAGCGCAGCGAATGTCAAGATGCCTTGTTAGAAAAAAAGATTTACAGGCAGAAGCTGTGGTTCGCAATTCCAGTTTTAAAAATCGTGGTGTAGATTTTCTCTGTTTCTCCAGTCGGATCAGCATGAAAGGCAATTGCCTCATTTAACCAACCAGTTCATCTTTTCCCCGTAAGCTGTATTATTTAAAACAAAACAGGCCCCAAAAAAAGCCAAAAAGAGCAAGATTCCCAGTACAGAACATGATTATGAATAGTCTGTGTGAGAAAATGCAAATCTCGTGTAAATATTTATGTGAAAAATTCAACAGAAATAAAATGATTTCTCAGCACAACAGAAAAAATAGAAAATAAACATTAAACCCTTATCCATTTTGGAATGTTTTGTCATTAAATAATAAAAAAAAATCTCCGCTTTGTAATTGTTGCATCTTTCCCAAGCTCTTTACGTTCTCTTGAATAAGAAAAAATGCTAATCTGCCTCATTAATAATAATAGAATGCAATTTTGGAATAGGCTCTAATAATGATTATTAGTTCCTCTGTGGTTTTTGTTATTCTGGCATTAACATGGGGTCAGGATTAGCAAGCCTTTAAATTTTTAAAATATGTTTACAATTTCCCAACACGCTCCCGCGCGGAGCCGGGGCCGAACGCCACCCATCCCCTGCCATCGTCCCCATCCTTGGGAGAGGCTTGGGGAAGGCTGAGCAAGAGGAGCCCACGGGCACCTCGGCGTGTCCCTCCCGCTCCCAGCCATCCGCCTGGCACAGCCCCGCGCCGGCTCAGCTGGGAATGCGCTAAGGATCTCGCTTTCATGGGCAAACACAGCTTCACCTGCCCTCCAAATCCCTCTCTGCTCCTTCCTTCCCAGCCCTCCCAGCTGAGCTATGTTAATCAGGTGGGGGACACAAGGTAACATTGAAGTAATTCAGCCAATTAGGCCCTGAATTGTTTGCATCCAACAGCATTTTGTATTTCTGCAAATGTGTGAAATGCAAAATGTGCCCTGCAGCAAAAACGACAGCAGCCATGTACTGGCGGCATGTCAACAGATCCTCGGAACGGCTGACGGCTGATCCTGATGCATACATATGTTTGGGAGAGTGTGGACTTTTTTATGTCTGTGCTTCTCCGGCGCTCTCGCTGGAGCTGGGGGTCTTGGTGGCAGATGGGCAGGGGTAACAGGGATTGGCTAATCCCAAATCTGCATTCGCTTCTTCACGTAGCAACTGGGGAAAGATGGAGCCAGCTGTCAAATGGAAGACTTTCATGGTCCCCTGCACACAACAGCTGCACAGGCCCTGCCTGCTTGGTTCTAAATTATTAAACATCTTTTTAGTTTGTTCCAGCTGCAGGCATCAGTGTGTTTATGCAGCCTTTGTGCATTTTACATATGATTCCTTCTCCCCTCCTCTCATCAAAATGCTGTTTGTAAAAGTCATTATCCCATCTGTGCCCCAGTTTGGCCAAACAGCCTAAGACAAATCCGATGCTATTCTCCTTCCAGGACAATTTGGGAGTTGAAGATGATTGCAGTGACTTGAGACTTTAGGGGTTTGGTGCTTTTGCTTGCTTTCACTCCACCACCTGTAAGTGGTGGTGTCATCTCAGCAGCTTAAGGGTACGCACATGTAATAAGGATCTTTGCAAGTAAGATTTTATCCTTGGAAACACGGCTTTAGGAAAGAAAAAAAAAAAACCCTCTGCCTATCTGTCTATAAGGATTTTTCTGAGCATTTTCATTGGGGAGGGGTGATGGGAGAACCTGCTTTAAATAATCTCTCACTGGCAGCTCCCTTCCCTGAAGATTTCAGCAACAATAATACTGTTATTATTTTCAGGAGACATGAATATTCACAGACTAGGTATAAACCTACCCTGCTTAAATGGGATAGCTCTGTGAGAAAGCCAGTGACTCCTAACTCCTGGACTACAGCAAAAAATGTCTGTGAAGTAATAATGTAATAAACACGCCACTGGCAGTACAAAACATGACCTGATGTATTAATTATATTCCAGAACAAAAAATGGCTTGTTTAAAACGACTGCTTCCTGCAGGATATTCTGGTTACAGCCAGATTCCTGCACAAAGCAGGTCCCGCTCCCTCCCATGATGATGAAGCCCCCACCAGCGCCAGACGCTCTGCTGCAGACGTTTATTAACCCTTTGGTCCTGATACTTTTGAAGCGCTGAACTTGGCACACGGGTTTGTTCAATGTATAGATCTATATATTAATTTGGGAGGAGGGGGAGTTAAACTCCTCTCTCTGCTTTGGCTGCCCCCCAGAGCCCTCCTTGGCTGGGAGGAGGAGCGAGGGGCTGAGCGGCGCTTGGCTGGAAATGCAGTGAGGGGATGGATCAGCGCAGGGAGCAGGGATGGAAGTGGTCCCCTGCCACCACCACACCTCGGGACCTGCCTGAAACTGGGGCAGAATCCAACCCCCTCTGCCTTCTTCCCTCTCGCAGGCTTGGGCTAGACTCCAGTGCTGGAGAGACCTTGCCTTGGAAAGGCCATTGCCTCAATCAGCATTTGAATGACATTCCTAACCTTTTCCTTAAGTTCATTAATCCCTTTGTGTTTTCCAGCTCTAAGACCCTAAGTCAGGATATCATGTAAGCATAAATTTGAAGTTTATGATAGGATTTATGTTTAAATAAGAGCATCTGTTTAAATACCTTGTGAATCAAGGCTCTGGACTGAATTTACGGTCATCTGTGTGGGGAGAGATTGGGGAGGCTTTAAAAAACAGCGGTCAAAATCGATTCCAACCCACAAATCTTGGATCTTCGGAGGAGCGCACTTTTGTTAGGACAGCCTCTCTAGAAATGCTTGCTGATTGACCCCATGCTCTGAGGTGAGCAAGGCCCATAGCTGTGGGAAGGGATTGAAACCCTGCAGGAGTTATTTCCATAAATATCTTTACAGCTTTGGACCCGCAGCATGGTGGATTAACCAGTGCCAAGCCATCACTAGAATGTCTATGGGGAGAAGTGGGAGTGCCCCAGGGACAACAGGTCTTAGTGGAGTTCAACTGGGTGTAAACCCTTCCAGAAAAACTCCTGCCCTCAGAATATCTCCAGTCAGCTTCAGCTTGGATGAGCCTCAGGACCAGTACAACACACACTTTTAGTAAAGATACCACACAAATCTGTCCATATCCCTTTGAGATTCCTTGGAAGGACTCCCTCACGTGCATCAGAAGAGTTTATTCCAAAAAACACAACTTTTGAACCTGACAGGAGAGAAGGTGTCTTCTAGCAAAGTGTCCCTTTGGAAGAACAGGAATATCTTGGGGGTTCCAAGAGGCCGGTCTCTTTTCAGGCCGGGTTGGGATGTGCTGAGCGCATCTTCCCCACCAGAACCAGTGAACTTCACAGGCTGTTTGTCCCAAATTCTCATCAGCTGTAAAATCTCACGTGCACAAAGCTCGGTTTGGAAACTCCTTAACGAAGCACTAAGCATTTATTGAACTTCACTTTCTTTAACTGCAGCTGGTAAAAGCTTTCCTTTATCGTCCAGCCCCAGAGGACAGCGGCGAAACCAAAATTTCCATGAATGTAAATTCCTGCTTCAGCTAATTTTGATGACAATGACTTCTCTTCTTTATGAGGTGCATAATGAGCCGGACCACGGGCTCGCCAAAAGCCATGACAAGCTCCAAGCATGCCCCAGTGGCTCCCAGTGCTTTCTGTACCCAAGGTTTAAACAGAGAGAGTGCCTCCAGCCAGCGCACATGAAGAACCGAGCTCGGCGATAGACAAATGACTCTTTTGTTTTACATTCTTTTTTAATTAGCCTCTTTTTAATGACCTGAGTTAATAAGTGTCAAAAGGTGCAAAACACAGCATGACTTCATTTTTAAAAGAGAGCATTTGCCTTTAATCTCATAAGTAAAGCAAGTGCCCTCTTTAAATATCAGCTTCAAATCCAGATATTATATTGTAGGGGATAACAGTTTGCTGTGTACGGTGAATTCCCTCTCCTGCTCAGGCAGCTCAGTTGCCTCAAACCCGACTTACAAACCCACCTGGCGATGATCATCCTCTCTATTTCAGCAGCATCTCTCTGAATTTAAATGTTATTTCAACTCCAGCTTTGCCAAAGCATTGATTAAAAAAATATTTGAAAGCTTATCTGTTTCCTAAAGTTCCCACATCAAGATTGAGACCTGGAGACAAAATTATTTTAAGAAGAGAAAAACCATCAACTGCAACTAAAAAGGAATAAAGGACCCTGCTGAGAGCAGTAGGATTCCTTTTTTAATTTGCCATGAATTTGGAAATAAGGTTATTTTACTTTTTATGCCTCTATGTTTTCCCAGGGGCAGCTCATCCCAAAGAAGTGGACAAAACCCCTCCAGGTGCCACATTCCTCCTGTTTTCCCAGAAACCTCCCTCGTGTCTTTCCTCTTAGGATTTTTGTCTCCTCCAACTTGTTATTTTAAAAGCACTTTAGAACACAAAGCTGAATTAGCAGTTTCCCAGTGAAACTTAGCAAAAGCTGCACGTTATTTGTAATTTGTTCTGTCTCCAACGATTATTGAATGTAGACGCATGAGGGTTTGCTGTGCAGGAAGCTGCCTATCCCTGATGAGAGGATGTGCCATTATCAGATGCCATGGCACGAGAAAATCTCCCCTGCACCCCAAAATACCCTTCTGTGAAATTCAGGGTGCCAGGGCAGGGTGAACACTGAGGTGGCACCTTCCATGGGCATTGCTCCATCCCAGTGCTGCCTCAGGTTTGGTTTCTTTTCAGGCTGCTAATCATCCCACCACATTATACGTTGATTTTTCAATACAGGCTAATTTCCACCAGAGATTACTAAGACATCAGAAAAGCCATTTTCAGCTCCAGCCACGGATAGGCAGCAACCCCAAACTGGAAACCTCCAAATTTCAGGGTGACTCCAAAGCGGTCTTGGGGCTGGGTTTGTGGTTCAGGTTCCAAACCAGAGACAGGATTTAAATCCCCACTTCCCGGGGTGAAAACACAGGAGAGTAATTCACAGAGTCACTCAACTTCTTTATAATATTGATCTTTTCCTGCAGCTAACAAAGAGAAAATTGTCTAAATGCTACAGTACATCTACACAGGAACATAGAGATCATAAAATAACACAAGCACTTTACAACCATCCCAGGCTCTCTGCAGAGCTGCCTCAGCTTCTCGTCTCTACCAAGAAATCAGAATTTTGGTAATTTTTATTGCAGATCCATCCCCATGTCACGTGTATTCCAAACATTTGAAAATAATCAGAAACACACCATGAGAGATGGAATTTGTGTCTTTCTATTTTTAAGACAATCACATTTTTTTTTTTGCGATGGAGCTGAATTTTCCTGACTTTACTGGGCCGGGGTCATTAAGCGAGAAGGTAAACTACAATAATAAAATTATCAACAGAGCTTTTGACAAGCAGTCATGTGCTTGTAAATGAAATTTATTTAGGTGCCACTCAAAACATTGTAATTAAGAGGTACAGAATGTATTACCAGATGGTTCCTGTTTAGTATCTATTTCCTTTAGAGAACAAGGTGATTAGAGAGAGCACTAACTTGTAACTGAGCACCAAACACCCCACAGGCCTGATCCAGCGCCTGTTGGAGTCAATTAAAAACTCCACTTGACTTTCATGCCATGAAAATCAGGTCCACCCACTATTTATTTCCACAAACACAATATTTTGGGTTTGTTTTTTTTTTTTTTTTTGTCCCCTAGAAACTTTCTTGCAATTTAGCAAATAACAGACGCATATCAGTGGATGACATTGGCTGCTCAGGACAGTGACACATTTGCCAATCTTAAATACATCTAATTAAGAGCTTTAATCAGATTCGCCTACATTTAAATAATTAAAAGGTGGCAACAAAAAGGACCTTTGAGTTTCAAGCACTACATAGAAGTGTCAATATCCCCTTGAACATCAGTGATTTGGGGGAAAGAGACCTTTTATATACATGAAATAAACTCCATCAGCCAAAGAGAGGCTTTGTTGCTCTGTTCTTTTCTACCCTTCTGCACATAATCTCCATTAATCATTATTTAGTCATGTAATGTCGCACGTGTCTTGATTCTTGGTGCACAGAACTGGGATTTCCAAAATTAAGAAAATGACTAAAATTACACTGGGAAAACATGAAGTATTTTTAAGCAGAAAATATTTTCCAACGGAAAAATCTTTTCAGCAAAACAATTTATTTTAATGCAGTTACCTGGAGGGGGTCATTCAGTCTTTGCAACTATGAGCAATCCCACCAAAGCCTCCTGCACTTCCCATGTGAAAAAAAATGGAAAATTCTGTTCAAAAACAATCTCAGCCTTGCAAGGTGGTAATGAAACCCATCAGCTGCACTCTCTTCATGGAATCCTGGAATCACTGGATGTTTGGGTTGGAAGGTATCTTGAAGACCAGCCAGGTTCAATCCCCTGCCACGGGGGTAGATTTGGAAGCAGTTCTGAATGACTTAAATCAATGCATTATTTTCATAATTTTCAGCATTTAGCACCAGTGTGCAAAGCTGGGATACTGAAGACTAATTTTTGTCCCTCTTAAAAACTCAGATTCAAAAATACAACAAACTCTGTCTTATGATAATCCCTCACCAAGTGTGTCCATTTCCTGTTGGATTTTCCCACCTGACACGGCCTATCAGTGATGTTCCCAGTTTCGTCACGAGGATCAGAAAAGCAGCAGCAGTTCTATTTCCAAAAAAAACCTAACACTGCTGAACTTTCAGTTTGGAGGAAAATATTGTATTTGTTAGGTCCAAGCACAAGTCATGAAAAAAATACATAACTGCATTTGTATATATAAGGAAAGAGAGGTAAGCTGGGGTCTTTAATTATGTCAACCTATGAACCAGGTCATGCAAACCACATTTTTTACTTCTATACATTCACTTAAACTTAGATAAAACCCAGCAGTTTTAGGTAGAATCTGTCCTGTGCAGTGTTTTGAGTCCCAGCAAGTTTCAATTAGTTGTCCTCATTCCATCAAACTAAATTTAGTCCAGGCATATCAGTTGTGAGTTGTAAACTTTCTTCTTTTTCATCAAATGAACCACATCATGTAATAACTTCTTTTTTCTTTCAGAGAAATAGAACTGTCCTAGGAATTTAGACTTTCCAAAGGCAGTTTTGATGCAGAGTACATTCCCTATTTATTTGTCAGGATAATACCAGGAGTCCTGGTCTGTACCAGACATGAAAATGGCAGAATTTTGCAATACAGCACAAGGCGAGGCAGAAAACACTCAGAAAAAAATATTTTATGTATTCAGGGATAATTTTTATATTTTACCAGTCCACTATCACACCACCACTCATTTATAATTAACTCAAGGATTGCTTTTCCGCACATCAAGCACCCAGAGCATTTAAAACAGTTTTTCCTTAAGCTGCGCAAACTCGAATTCCAACCCCAACGATCCTCTCTGCATTCCAAGCACTTTTCCCCCTCTGCCACAATCTCATGATGATTATTTTGCAAATTGCCAATCCAGAATGGTATCAGCTCGTGCCTGCTCTTCAATCAGCACCTCCAGCCTGCATTAATTAAACAGCCTGGCCGACACCGCCTCAAAGTGCAAACAAACAAAGTGAGATTTCCAGAAACTCTTTTCTGGAGACCCCTTATTAAGCTGCAGGTTTCTGTTTCATTTGCCTGCCTTTCACTTTAAAGCAGGCAGCAGCCACTGAGAACACAATAATGAAAGAGGTCATGGAGCACCAGTTGTGCATGAAAGATGCGAAAATTTACTGCAAATGAGACAAGAGCAGTAAATTCATTTTTATTCAAATTACTGTCATCATACATTACCACTTCTCCTGTAAACATTGTGCTTCAGACAGTGTGACAGCATATTATTATTTGCGAGATTATACTATTATTAAGCTATTAACATGTCACCTCCTGCTTGAAACAATGACTCAGCTTGGTACTGCATAATAGGACAAGTTAGGGAGACAAGGCGAGGTGACAGAGAGGTTAGTTGTAAGAAGGGAGGCCATGCATAGAGTGACAGCTGGCACTTAAAGGCTAACATTTATTCAAAAGAGCCCCCATAATGAGGATGCCAGTGGCTTTTATTTACATACCGGACCCAGCCGCTTCCCACAAACTAATTCCTTTCCTTTGCTTCCCATAAACTAGTTCCTTTTCTTTCTGTCCACATAGGACACCCCTCGGCTCCTGGAATGGGGACTGAGGAGCCACCTTTCCCTCAAGCTGGAAAAAGTTGGAGAGTGAAGTTGTGGGGATGATGGCTGTGCTCATCCAAGTACATCAGTGGTGCTGCCACCCTCTCCCTTCCTTGCAGCAGGAAACTGTCCTAGAGGTTTTATCCCCAGGACACTGAGAGGTTGCTGACAATTAAAATTTCATCATTTCTAGGCTTCAAAGGTTCCCAGTGCATGGTGGCAGCACAAAGCTGCCCACAAGTGGGTGATTTGCTAATTCGTGCTGCCCCTGCCAGCCCTTCAGCGGGACTGGGCCTCTCCATCACTCCCCACAGCTCTCGCTCCACATTTCCAGGAGTTTTAGGGGTCTCAGGTAACTGTGTGACTCTCTCAACAGGGCTGCACCAGCCCTGCAAACATTCCAAGTGCTTCTTTTGCAGCCCTAAATGAGAGATCAGCTACTCCACCTCATGCTCTGCTTTATTTCCCTTCCACTCGGATTTGCCCTCCTTTCCCGACCTGTTCTTGATGAAGTTGAAACCTGTTTATGTAAATATTCTTTGCCAAGACTTTACAGCAATCTTGGGGGGAAAAGAGTGTCATTTTGTGAAGCCAAGTAAACACCAAGCTTTGCTCTAAATTAGTTGGGGAAGTGTCTCGTGAAGTAGAACAAACAGAGAGAGACATCAGCGAGTTACTAATGATCCCTTGTCAGGCGAGCAGAGAAGCTGCACACACACACAAGTTTCCAGGACTCCAAGGCTGGCATTCCCACATGTGGGATGCAATGAAAACCACGATGCAAATGACACTCCCCAGGCACAGTTCATGCCAGTGCTGTTCCAGTGCAACCCCAGGCTGCAGGAAGGCAACTTTGATATCAGTCTTGAAAGCTTAGGCAAGAGTTACTGGTCTGGGTAGGAAGGGAGCTTAAAGTTCACCCCATTCCACCCCCTGACATGGGCTGGGACACCTCCCACTGTCCCAGGGACACCTCCCAGTGTCCCAGGCTGCTCCAAGCCCCAGTGTCCAGCCTGGCCTTGGGCACTGCCAGGGATCCAGGGGCACCCACAACTCCTTGGCCAGGATCACAGGGAAGAATTACTGCCTAATATCTTAATATTCTCCTTTCTCTACTTTTAATGCTTCTTTTCTGGCTTTAATGTCTCTCCTGTTCTTATAGAGTAAGACACAGGGAGGTGGCATGACCTCAAGGCCCTGTGTATCTGCTCTACCTGAGCAGTGCACATTCTCCTCTTGCCTCACCTTGAGCTCCTCAATCTCTGAACTCTTCTGTAGCACACCAACATTGTTGAAATCACTCCAAATCCTCTTTTTTGGGGTAAAATAGAAGCTCAAACCCTGCCCCTGTTGCTGCAGCACATCTTGCAAGGTGCCCTCCCACACTGCAGAGTGCCTGAGGCCAAGTGTTCCACATCCCTGGAATCTGCACGGATTAAAGCCATGTAATGAAAACAACCAAAAATGGAAGTTTAGACAGTCTGAGCTAGGAGTGCCTCAGTATTTCCAAATTTCCAGGGTGTTTCCATTAAACTGGACTGGATGAGGCTCTTTGGGTCTTCCCACCCAGGCCCTTTCCAGTGCAGACAACGTGTCCTCTAATCCTCTGTCACCAGGCTCTGCTTTAGGAGTTGTTAGTGGTTTTTCACATCGTTACCCACATGTGGAGTCTGCTCCACAGCCTCGCTGCTTTGATATCAGAAACCCTCTCCTAAATTTCTAACCTCCGTGGAGGTGCAGGTAGCTGGTGCTTAAATGTTGCAGGGCCTGCTTTTCTCCCAGAGCCCCTTTTTCCCTCTCACTTGAGCACCATAATTGTGCAATTTACCATCAGTAGTCTCAATTTCACCTCTCACTTCTCATAAACAAGAGGTTTTCTTTCAGTAAATATGCATTTATTTTCCAGCAGTTTTCCCTTTGGTCACGTCACCCTCATCCATCAGTTTGTTTTTTCAGCCTGCCTCGACATGTCTTGTCTTTCCCTGCCATGGACTGTCCTGAACTGTCAGGATCTCCTGACCCTGCTGGTGAAAATGTCCTCGGTCCCCCAGATCAGCTCTCCCGGCTCTTTGTGGACATGTCCTGGTCAGCAATTACTGTGTTTTATCACACAAGCAGGACTGGTATTGACCTGCTCGTTATTTTGGGAGAATGAAGTACTCAGCAAGGTCATTCTCAGAATTCAAAATAGTGCAGAGGAGTTGGAAATGTAGCTTTCTGTTGTTACCTCATCTCCCTAAGTTATCACCCATTTTTTTGGAGCCCTTTGCCCTTTAGGGGTACCCTCCTTGTCCATTTATCATCTCGTGGTTATTAAACAAAAAAAAAAAACAGACCCGAGAACAATAACGAGACCCATAGATAGAAACTATTCCATTTTTTGTGTCCAAAACAACACTACCTTGCCCCACTAAATCAGCTAAATAAAAGCTCAGGGGACTGACTTGTGGTGTCAGTTTTTAAAATCCCAAACCCTAAGAGATATACGGAGCCCTGCTTCACATCAGCAGGAATAAAGTTGGACAAAACTCAGAATTAGAAAGAGTTTGTGGTTTTTAATCTGGCCAGTAATCGCTGCTCTCGGGCACCACAGCCCAGGGCTCTAACAAAAGATCAGCACAGGAACCATTAAACACTGAATTTTCCCAGTGCACTGCGAATGCACATATAAACACTGAGTAACCTTAGGCTTAATCAGGGTTCAAAACACAGTTAAGCACCTCTTAAAACACTTTTTTGTTTACACTGCTGCAGCTTAGACTTGCATTTCCTTGCATGGCACCAGCCACATTTGCAGGCTTAATTTTTAACCAGGACTGAACAAGAGCGCAAAAATTGCTCTTCAATAGAAATCAGGATACTCTAAGAGCACGTGAATATCACAAGGGAAAACGTGAGGGGGAAAAGCCCTTACAATTAGAAAATCAGTGCAAAAACTAAAACCGTTCTTCATTTCCCCAAGCACAGCCATGGATTATTTAGGCTGCAGGAGCAGGAGGATGGCGTGTCCTTCACACTTTCATCAGAATGGCCAACAGCAACGGTTGTCCCCACACTTAATAATGCCCTGCTGCAAGTGTGTGTCCAAATACAAATTCTGTTTAAATCCAACACAGTAAGGAATAAAAATAGCAGTGAAGGTAGCAGCTCTGGTGCAGATATCAGCAGCATGATGGCCGACAAAGGAACCGTCATTTGGGCCATGATGACAAAGAGTTGATCTGATTTATCAAAGAATTTGATGCTGCCATGAGGCCAAATTAAAACAATTTGTGCCCCCTCCCCCTATGCAGACATAGGTGTGTTTTATACACACAGAAACCAGTGCAGCTTTTCTTTAGGTGCTCACAGCAACGACTGCAAGGGTATTTTGAATAATTTTTGTACAAACATCCACAAACCCCTCTAATCTGTGAACAGCGACAGGCAGGTGATGGTGGGGATGCACGAGGAGGTTTTTCCAGCTGCCTCTCCCTCCATGCCATGGATCTGCTCCTCAGGACTGGGAGGGCTGTTAAGAGCTGCAGAAGAGGAGCCACCCAGCCCAGCAGTGCCGGCCCTGGCAGGGGGATCTCACGCTCGCCGCTGATTAGACTGCATTATTTCTATTATCCTATTGGGCTTCCCACTCGGCATTGAGGCACTTGCCCTTATTTGAAACCAGCAGCCACCAGGAGGATTTGCTGATTGCTAATGAGAAAGCGAAGGTTTTGTTGATATCATCTGGGACGTTCTTGCTGTGGTCTGCTATTAAGATCTGGAGCTCTACATAACACACCATATTAAGCAGGCAGTGACTTTATTATGGGATCAGTATAACTTTTCATGTCTGGTGTACTCCTAAAGCCTAGGCTAAAACACCTTTTTCCAGAATATGAAACATAATATCTTGGTGCTAGCTGCATTATTTAAAAAGGGGCAATGTGGTTCATAACTTTACATTTATTGCATACTTTTAAGCCACTTGACCCATATAAATATTACTATAGAGTTGCCTTCAGTTATTAAATTCTTATTGCTTATAAAAAGGGCAGCAGGAAGTATATAATCTATAGACCAAGGTGTGTTTTTTTTAAGGGGGAGAGGGAAGAATAAAAAAAAAATAAAGGAGGAAAGCTGGAAATAAATGTGTTTTGAACCTATCCATAGCCTTGAAGTTAAAACTTTTTTTCCCCAGCTTAAAGCAAAAGTCAGTTTATTTAAACTACAAGAATCAGGTACCCACATAGCAAGCAGGTTTTGAAGTCAAAGTGGAAACCCCACCTCTTAAAAGAAACCATTTGCAGAAAGTTTCCAGTCTTTATTCCATCCAAGGCCAGGAAGGGACAGGACAGGAGGATTTTCCAGAGGTCCCACACAGCCCCTGGCTGCACACTCGCCCCTTGGGCCACGGTTTGCACACGTGTGGCTGCATGACAGCGAGGACAACACATTAACATAGGTAATTTTACTTCAGAGTTGCTTGGGGCAGAACCTCTAGACCTAGAGGTTACTGCTGTCAAAGTAGGACCTTTTTCTTTCTGTCACTTCTTTCAGAGATGAAGGGAAAGATTTCCCTTAGCCTACAGCATTTAGCGTGCAAACGCTCCACCACAACATTTTGAAACTATAGAAATCATGAAACCAGCCTGTGACCTTCCATTTCAGTGACAGTACAGGAATCCCTTGAGCAGCGGAGGCATCCTCTGATATTTGGAAAAGTGTCATGTTTTCTTTACAGAGAAAACTGTCATATTGTTGTTGGCATAAAATACAACACTTCCTGGAGTTGTGATTTCCTTGTTTGCTACAAAATGTCACCTGGGCAACTGACATGTTTTTGTTTTGCTTAGAGCAACTTCCCACTTATGATATTCAAATCGAGTTGATATTGATACCTTAAGCTGTGCTGAAAGGAGCAGCAATTACAGACATCTGAAATTCCTGCAGAAAAAGGCAGTTTAGCTAAAAGACACGGACCCTCCCGACAATGGCAATCGGGCTGCAAGTTAAACACAGCCCTTATATAATTTGCAGCCTATTGATGTGCCAGGCAGTAATTCTCCAGCAGGAAAAAGTCTCGGCAAGAAGCAGGCACAGATGAATGAGATGCTTCCCCTAAATAAGCAATGGAGTGTTCACTGGAAAAGAAAAAAAAAAATAATAAAAGAAAGGAGAGAAAAAAAAAAGAAAGAAAAACAAAATGCTCAGCCTGAAGCAATAAGTGGAGCTGACTAGAAAAGTACGGGGCTTTTAAATCATCCCTTCGCTCACATTTTGCAGCACTAAAGGATTTTAATCTCGGCCAGCATAGTCTTATTCCAGCACTGCTTTTTTGGGGACAACTTTAACCTTTGGGTCAGTAGGATTGCTTGGTTTTAAATACCAGAGGGGTTTTTTTTGACATTAAATAAATTGAGAGCAGTTATATTTCTATTTTTGAATGTCTAATTTTTCATTTCTAATTTTGAACACTGCAAGAAGCAACATCACCTGAAATTAAGGGAGCTGAGAGGTGTCACTTCTTTGCACCATTAAAATGAAGAAAATTATATATTTTTTTTTATGCCAAATTCTTTCAAATCAAGAAAAAATAAACTTTTTAATTACACAACCCTGCTGTACTTAGGAAAGTTAAATTACCAGCTGAAATCATACAATCTGAAACAGCAAATGATCTCCAAATTGTATTTAGTAGCTGAGTGCTGAAATATCTAAGAATATTTAATATTTTCTCTGTGATTTCTTTGCTAAAGATGCTTTAATGGAAAATGAAGGGAAAAGTGTTCACGCTTGATCTGGGCAGAGGAAGGAGAGCTGTGTTTATTGCTTTCCAGTAAATACTTAATGATACCAGTTTTGACGTGTGGATGTAAAATATAAACAAACTTAAGTACACACATGGAGATCTGTATGTCTAGATATGTTTATCTCTAAGTATTACAGAGATATTCTCTGTATGAGCTCTGAGTGAAGCTACACAGATGCACAAACAATAATTACTTCTCCACAGAAACAAACACAAAAAAAATCCTTTCTAAGGCAAAAAGAGCCTATTGTGTTTGAAGTTGCAACAGCAAAAAAAAAAAAAAAAACCAAAAACAAAACAAACCCACATCCTAAAATTATATCTATTTAGCAAACACTCTGCTTCATTTAGGAACTCTGCCTTTTAAATGAACAAGCAAATTTTTAACAGATCCGAGCGTTTTGTAAAATATGTCAAACAAACTAAAGAGAAGGTCTCCTAATTACTCATCAAACAGCCTGCAGTCAGCAGGGAATGCAGCCGCAGTGATATGTTGCACTAATGTTAGGGCAGACCCGAAATATTTCCTCTTGGAAAATAACAACAGCAGCAGCAGCGGCGGCGGCGGCGGCACCGCTCGGCAGCGCCTGCGGCTCGGCCCTGCCAGGACCGTGCCTGTGCTGCCCATTCCAGGGGGGCACCTGGGGGCTCCAACTGAACCTCCCTCAGCAGCCGCCTCACGCGGCTTTTTGGGGTTAAACCCGCCGTGTTCAGCGACGGACAAAGTTTTGTGTTGGCGCAGCTTTTTTTATTCTTTTTTTTTTTTTTTTTTTTTTTCTCCCTCCCCCCCACCCCGTGCTTCTTTGTATTGAATATCTACCACAGCTAATTAGAAAATGTGCAGAACTGCTTCCTGGTTGAAGTGTGGATTTGTGTTAGAGCCCGTTTGGTAGGAACAGGAGAAAAGTCCCCATTAGGCATATTAATGCCAGTCCCTTTTAACAAAGCTGCTCCCTGCTCTCGGCGTTGGAATTCATTTGAAAATAAGAATACTGCGGAATTAGTGGCCTTCCTTTCACAGGCAGGATGATGTTACCTGATATTAGATATATACGGATTTTTCTGGCAGGGTAATCAGAGTGAAATTCCTTATTTCTGCGTAATTTCTACAAGCAAGGCCCTCTTATCCTGCTCTCTCTCCTCAGCCAAAACTCTGAGTCACTTCAGGTTTTTTTCTAGGCAGCAGCTCTGGCACAGGGCTCGCAGTTTGTAACTCTCCTTGTCTCCCCTAAAGGGAGCAAGAGATGTTTGGCATATCCCCAGCACAAGACATTTTTAAAGGTGTATTTAGGATGTGTGTGTGTCTTGCAGAATTAAGGGTAGTAAGTAAAGGTTTGTGAAAATCCACAGCCTAAACTGGTCTGACCCTCATCATCTCCCAGCCTCGCTCCTCTGGCTGCTGGTAAATTTAGAGAGCTCAGATTGCCAATCTGCAGTCATTTACACTGAATAATTAATCTGATGTGCACCCCAATAGCAGCAAACAGAATCAGCCTGGTAATTTCACTGTTGCCAAGAACAGAATCCGACCCATAATTTCCACTCTGCTCTGATTTATTCTGTAATTCATATTTTCAACAATATGCAATCCATTAGCAGCACAGAAAAACACGCAGTAACTACTTGGGTGGACTCGGGGTTCTTGGGTTGCTCACAGACAGATGGCTTGGTTCGTGATGTTTCTGGTTTATTTTCCCCCCGCACTTTGCTCTCAGTTCTGCTGGAACTGGTTTACTACTTCCATAGGATTTTTAAGATAAGTAGAAGGATTATTGGTCACAGTCCTTGAAATTCATCATGAAGTGGGGCCGGCTTTGACTGCAGCTCATTATTTGTTGCATCTCTCTAAAGTGGAATATGTTCAGGACATGCTCCCTTCCAATCTTTGCTGAGAGGAAAACACTCTCAGCAGAATCTGCCTTTGCATCAGCTCCTGGAGGGTCCTTAAATAACTTCTCTCCAACGTGGCAATATTTCAATATCTGCTAAGAGATCCTTGTTAACAGGAGGGACCCCGGATCTCATAACTGGGTTTTTATTACAAATCCCAGGGATGTTTGCTCTATAGATACAAAAGAAAACTTCTGCTCTCTTGACTTTTTTTAAGGTAAATGTTTCAGGGGTTGTGTTTTTAAAACTATGTATATTTGGTAAATGCAATTCCCTGCCTTCTCTAAGCGGAACTTTATTTTCTTCCTTTATAATAATACATAGATCTGAAATTCCAAGGGTTTCTGGTGCTTTTCAGCTGTCACCTCAAGTCAAAATCATGGAGTTCAGCTATAAAAAAAAAAAATGTATATAATAAATTTAACTTGCCCTAACTGGAGGCTTTTAAAGCAAGCAGGTATTTTTGACATTTAAAAAAGAACATTACTACGACTGTATTATCCATGTATCTCCTCGCTGCTATTTATCCCACAAAAAAACCAAAACATGTCATGAAGTTCAGCCCCTGCTCATTTCAGCAACAGACAGCAGGTCGGGCACTTTGTTAAAATGGAAAAGACACTTTGCAACGTTTCAGGTCATGAAATGTGATCTGAATGTGATCTCCAACCGCACCTCTGTAAGCCCGTGGATATTATAGGATAGTGGAGGGACCCCCCCATTTTTTACAGCATCCCACAAGGTCCTGAGCGACCCCTCAGCCCAGAGTCCGGACCAGCCCCTGTTTAGCGCTCACCGGGCGATTTCCCCCACCCAGCCAAACTTTCTTACTCCAGTTCAAATTTAATCAATTTTTTTGTTTTGCAGCCTTTTGTAGATTGAGTCTTTTGTTAAGAAAGGACGTCTTGTTTCCCAAACACGGCGGGAGGAATCGCTGGCATCAGAGTGCCACCAAAAGGCGGCGGAGGAAATCGGCAGGCAGGCGCTGACCTTTGCAGAGACAGCTAAGGTTATGCACATAACATTTGCTTGTTTACTTTGCAAAATAAGCAGTGAGTTGGAAACTCCGAGCTTAGCGAGCGTCTCGCTACACCTGAAAAGCAACACTGACAACAACAGCAAAACCCCACGGTTGTTGCTGGGTTTGCTGTTGGCGCGGGTGGAAGCTGTTTCCCGCTCCCCTCTATATCTATCATGATGCAACTTTAATAACGTTAGCCAAGACTGCTCAGAAAATCACAGCTGTAGCTGGAGGCGAAAGGGAGAAAAAAAAAAAAAAAGAAAAAGAAAAAAAGGAAAAAGAAGAAAAGAAAGAAAGAGGGGGAAAAAAAAAAAAAGCTAAAATGAGGTGCTTCTCCCAAGCCTCACCTAGTGAGCTGAGTATTGGCTTATGCGTGAGAATAAGCAAACGAATCGATCGCTGCAGTAGGTTGATGGCTACTGGTCGTTTTGATGGATATGACGGTAAAAAAAAAGTCCAGATTGGTTCACAGTGGACCTCAAACCATGTCAGCTAAAACCAAAGAGACAAAAAAGTGACAGCTGCGGAGAGTACACTGCAGGCAGTCAATGGTTCCTGTGATTTATTGTTCCATCTGCCTTGCCGCTGTGAGGACAAGTTCCCCCTGATTTGGTTAAAATGAAAAGGACCTCAGAGAGCACAACGTGTTTTTTGAAAATGTGCAGAAACTATTTTTTTATTTCGTGATTTATGTGCCTTTCCCCCTCCATAATGTTTGCACCAATTGTTACCCAATAATGCTTACTGAAAAATGTGAAGCTTCCCAACCACTAAGAAATCCTCCAGACAGCCCTCACCCCTCCACCCCAGCACAAAAAGAGAGGGGGAAAAATAGAAGAGAGGGGGGGGAAAAACCTGCAAAAAAAAAAAAAAAAAAACTGCATAAATAACACAGGCTGTCAAAGCCAAGCCAGAAAACTAGTTTGTCTCTTTTTTAACCTTCCTGCCTTCCAATTAACAGCCGTGTTTCGGAGCCTGCCAGGCTGCGAGGCGGTTAAAAGCCAGGCTCGGCAAAGGCTGGTGTGTAACCATTTAATATATTAGAGAGTTCTAACCCCGATTATAAATTTGCAGAGCCACCCAAGTGCTATGGCCAAGAGTTTCCCATTCCAGAGGGTTTCACTAGAGTGGAGGGGACAGAGAGGATGGAGCCTTTTCTGGATTTGCACACCAACTTTTTTCGCCGTTTCTGACTTGAAAAGGAACATTTCCTTCACGCAGTTGATGTAGCTTATTACCCCATTAAAGAGAAGCACCACACGACACTTCTGTCAGGGTAACACCGAGGCCTAATCAACACTTGGAGGTGTAACACAACACAAATAATCTCGCTCCTCAGGGAAGCCGGAGTAGCAGCCTGAGAAACACTCCGGCTTTTCCCCGGGAGGATTCAAGTATGCCATAGCAGAAATATGGTTAATGTTTTAATACATTTATGGAGCATAAATCATAAATGAAGCATTAAGCATCCGGTGCTCTCTCAAAAGTTTGAACAAATACAGGCAAATTGGAGGAATCTGCTAGAGCGAGGTATTGATAATTTTCCATGTGTATCACACAGTGGGGAAAAAATGGACGCGGGGCCTCCGAGCCCTGCCGCCTCCTCGCATACATTATGTCCCCCACTTAATGCCATATGAACCAGGAACCCACAAGAAGCCAAGGAAAGGCTCTTCCTCTCCCCCCTCCAATAAATGTTTCATGCAGATCAGCAAATTTTCAGCAATTTCCCATGAAAAGGGCTGCGGGGGCCTGCGGTGCGCGGCGAGGAGCGGGGTCCCCGGCGGCCTGACCCCGGCAGCGGCCGCTTCCTGGCTCCAGGTTTCCTTCGGCCTCGCAGGTCCAGCCCGGTGTCAAAAGCTGGCCTTGTCTCCTGTCTCAGGATGTTGGTTTTACCTCTCAAGTGTTTCCTGAATTTGCAAAAAATTCTTGGGGTTTCGTTTTTTGTTGTTGTTTTTTTTTTCCCCCTTTCTGGCGGCTGTCTGCGTGTTCAAAAGCCCATTTACCTTTGATGGGGAGGGAGAATAAAACATAAATATGGGGGGGAAAAAAAGAAGAGTAGGAAAGAAAAGGGAAAGAAAAGCAAGAGAAAACAAGGAGGAAAGAAAGAGAGAGAGAAAGAAAAAAATTTCTTAGTCGCTACTGTTGAGCAGGGGGTTTTCTCCCGGGACCAGTTCTACTTTTGGAACATGTTATTGTCAGGCAGAGGTCAACATCTTTTACCTCTTTTTTCCATTATTCAAAATAAGTATTGATGTTATGTTTTAGCTATTTAAAAGCCAGCTGCCTTGCTCATTTCAGATATTTTTCCTGGTATTATTGTATGTGGTAATAGCTGGCCTGTGTATCGTCTTTCACAAAATCTACCCTTTCAGGGTCTCAGTCTTCAAATGATATCAATCAAAATTTATGCAATTCAAAATCCATATGTATAGAGTCCCAGTTCACCTCATTTAATGATAATAGTAAACCACATGTTGTGTACATGTCTGAAACACTTTTCTAGTTCTTGACTGTATTAACCCTAGGGGCACTATGTTTTTGTACAGCTTGCCCAACTGAGCAGCATAATATATTGATTAATACTTGGCAACAACTGCATTCTTGAATAATAAAACCATGAACAAGGTAAACGTGTGCTAATAAAACAAGAAGAGTGTCAATATTATTTGGGGATGTATGTTAATAAAAGATGCTAAAGAACAGGCGAGCCCCCGGCCCCACAATTAACAAAGCTCAGTGCCTAAAGCTGCTCCCATTCCAGCCCCGTGTGATGTCGTTATCCGAGAGCCTCCTCGCCTACCTGGGCATCCGTGAGGCGGCCACAACAAATGCTCCATATTTATGGGGGCTGCGTCCAGCACTCGGGAAAAAAAGTTCAGCTTTTCCCGCTCTGCAAAAGGCAAATTAAAATTAACAACATTTCATTGTTACCCCGATTCTTCCCAGGCAGAGCCCTGTGCAGGTATCACCAGCAAATCCTGCAAACAGTAACTTATTTTACAATAGAATTTGCTTCTTACAGGCTGCATTATTTACTTAAGCTTTAATATACAGTTCGAAATAAGATTTGCTTTCATGGAAAAGCACTAAAACATTTGGCAAAGGAAGAGCCGAACGTTCTCCTTAATTTGTTTTGGCAACTCTGAAAAATAGATCCCATTACGCTCACGTTTGCATTCCAGAAACATAACAACAAATTATCATTTTACGAAAATCGAGATATAATTAAAAATGGGGGGATATAATAAGCAGCAAGTGAAGGCAGAAGAAGGAGGGGGCACATGTGGAAAGCAATGCTTTCAGCACTGGGGAAGGCTGAGGAGGGGAAAAAGCAAAGGATATCAGCTGAAAAGCTATTGCCAGAGCTTATTTATTTATTTTGGGGCTGAGGGAGGGGGGAAACAACAGAGGAGAGAAGGACTTGGAAGCAAAAATTGTTTAGCAAACAGTTAAAATAGTTTCATGCCTTTTTTCTTTTTCTTTTTCTTTTTTTTTTTTAGGGAAGACAATATTTAAACACAGGTTCATATTCATATTTCAGTCGTTTGACTTTGGTGGGAAAACGAATATTGAGGAATTAAACACAATTATGGTTTGATTAACTGAAGCTGGTTCCCAAAACCACAAGGTATAGCAGCAAGATTGCATCTGTGTCTTCCCTCAATGCCATCCACATGAGTCACAGCGAGGCAGGAAAGCTGTTGACAAATTAATACTTTAAGAAAATAAACTATGGTCATGTTGAACATAGAGCAACTTTATCCTGATTAATTTGTGTTGGAGTGGCTCCAGCGCCCTTTACAAAGCCGCGCAGTTTGTACAAATGCAATTTCCTAATATTTACACGAGGAAAGCCTCAGCCGTTAAGATTTGCCTCCAGTGTGAGTTTTGTGGTTAGCAAAAAAGACAATAAAAATACAGAGAGGTAATTGTAAGCACATTTGGAGAAGAAAAAAAAAAAAAAAAAAAAAGGGAGAGAGGGGAGGAAAAAAAAAAATAAAAAAATCCGTGTTTCTCTCCACTCCTCCTATAAAAGTGGCAGTGCCGCGGCTGGCGGGGACGCGGTGCCAGGCTCGGGGCTCCACGACACCCAACGCCCCCAAGGGCTGGAACGGCACCCCCGGCCCTGCAGAGCCCCACGTCCCCCGGCATGGAGCTCCCAACCCCATCCCAGCCTCGCCCCACGCTCCCTGCCACTTCATGTCTTTATTTAAATACAACGTCAGGCGTTCGTGCAATTGTCTAATTTAATAAATATGAGGAGGGGAGATGCAGTTAGAAGTGTTGCTTTGTTTGAAGAATATTAAAAATAACCTTTCGTTTTAATGAGATTTCTCTCTCTCCCCCCCCCCCCACATCAGTTTACACAATTTTCCAGATGCAAAATGAGCTTTTGGCTGTAAAATATTTTATCACATTGTCTTACACAATAAAGATTAGATGTTTTCGCTCTCTCTCAACTCCACCGCAATTATTTTTTAGTGTTTGCAAATCATAATATCATTTAAAAACCATATTTTATACCTCATCTAAAATACTTTTATAGCAGTGTGATGAAAAAAACCCAACACAACATCTATTTAACTACTCTTTTAAGTGGCTGTAATATGCTTTAGTATAATTTCCCAGAAAAAGGCACAGCTAAAAAAGCTTAGCTGTTCTTGAAAACAAATCTCCCAAGAAGCATCTTTGCAAAAAATCCCCAGAATTGAATTCCCCTGGCTGAAGAGCCCAGAGAGCCTGAATATAAAAATAGTAGCCCTGTCATTTCACATTCATTAAGTGTGAAACTCAGAAATTAATAATGTAAAAATATGCTTTTTAATTAGTCTTACATTCTGCCCAATGTACTTAAATGGGATCAGCAGCTCCCTAATGATTTTTTTCTTAATAAAGTATTAGCCTGTGATGCACTGGGGTTGACAGGTATGATAAACTGGAAAGTACTTTTGGAGGCGTATGAATGATACCAAAATAGTACTCTCCCATTTAAATGTAATTAACATCAGGGAGCAATATTACATGAGGAGAGAAGCCTGCAAGATTTTTATTTCAGGGTATTTTTTTTTTTCATTTCTTGTTTTATGAGTAGTTTGATGATTGCAGCAGTGATTTTATAATTTAATTACCTTTGTTGAAAGCTAAGCTTTTGCTAATAGCAGGTCAACAGGATCATAAAGCAGCCTTCAAAAATATTAAAAAGGAGGTAAATCCCCTCAGCTAAACCTACACAATAAGAACACGGGTGCGCATGTGTGGATGCAAAGGATTTTATGGACGTATGGATATACAGGCTCCACGCCTGTTCCCCTGTTATTTGTTTACTGTGTTATTGCAAATCAGTATTTACTCTCCAAAGGGCTCTGTTATACATTAATCGTAATTTTTCAAAGAAAATAAAAAAGGATTGAAAAAATACGAGAAAAATGCAGAAATAAAAGAAGAAGAAAAAGAAAAGAGAGGGGGGAAAAGAGAAATTAAAAAAAACAAAAGAAGAAATTTTAACAACGAGAGAAAATTAAAAAAATAGGGGAGTAATAATAATAATAATAAAGAAAGTTATTGAGAAATCTAGCTGACACATCTCTGGTTCTGGAGTTTGCCAGAACCAACAGGGCTGAGGAGTGAAGCCACTCACTCTGGACCAGGACCAGATTTTTCAGTCCCATCACCCCTTCCCCAAACACTTTGCACTTTTTTCCATTTCCAAAGGAGCCGACTGTACTCCAGGAGATAAAAGATCACTGTTGACCTGCACTGCTTGTGCAGGAGTATTCCCTAACTTATTTATATGCCAAATGTCACTTGTGTTTACTGAAGAATTTCTTCTCATATCTCGGAGTCACAGCGCTCCCCAAAGATGCACTTGCCATAGGGTAAACAAGCAGGGAGGAGGGCAGCATTCCCAGCTCCCTCATTCCCAAACCAGAGGCTCCTCCATGGGCGTCACCTTCCCCAGCACACCCTGACATTTCTCTTTGCAGGCTGGTGGATGGATGGGTGGAGGTGGCAGGTGACGGGAATGTCTTGGGACACGGATTCATGGTGGCACTCATGGGGATGTGGCTCCATGAGCCTCCTGCCAACGTTCAGTGTCTCTTCTCCACCATGGTTCCAAGTTGGAATAAAGGGAAACTTGGAACTGGCCAACCTAACCAGGAAAAACCGTGGTCAGACCACAGATAATGAAAGGGACTTTTTATTTTCATACTGGTTTTCAGTTGACTTTGGGATAACAGTCAATCCAACAAACATACAAACAAACAAACAAACCACCATTTTTTGTTGTTCTTTATTTTTTAACTCACTATTCCATTACAAACACATCCTTCAACACATCCTAGTTTTGAATATCCCAAGTAAACTGGAAGGTCTTAGGCCAAGGGAAGCACCCATCCCGCAGCCAAGGTGGGGTCAAGCATCAAGGTACGGTCATTCAGAGGGGGTTCAGCTTTAATGTCAGCAAGAATTCTTCATGTAAAGGGTTGCCAGGCATTGGAATGGGCTGCTCAGAGAGGTGGTGGAGTCCAAGGAACAGCTGGATGTGGCACTCAAGTGCTCTGGGCTGGGTGACAAGGTGGGCATCAGGCACAGGTTGGACTTGATGATCCTTTCACCTTAACAATTCTGCGATTCCCCATGAGTGCAGGGGCACACTGCTGTGGGGTGAGGGGCTCAGGGCCCAAATGGCAACACTGCCACACGGGAATGCAGCTCCATCACTCCAACACATCCATTTCTCCTGCTTTGGTAACTTCCAACGTCCTTTAAAAATGCGATCATGAAATGTCATTTCTTTCCTATTTATCTTGGCGCTACAAAACTGCCCAACTATTGGCTATACGTGAGCTCTTTTATAATATTTTTCCAATCACAAACACCATTCCATGGCTCCCCAGGGATCCCCGTGATGGATCTAGCTATCTATCTATTTACGCCTTCATGAATCAAATCATCGGACTGGAGAAAGTTTGGACAATCTACAGCTTTCATGAGATTTCACCCAACTTACACTTCACGGGGGATTTCCAGGAGTGTGACGTTATTTGCACCCCTCTCCTCTTTTCTCATGTGATTACTGCACCCACCCCAAGACCCAAGTTTAAAATGCATGTCCAGCTCCCAGCCTGCAAAGGGAGCTTTCCAGGAGTGTGAATGTTTTAATGGGCAGCTGAATCAGAAACTAATCATCCGAACTGCCCTCATGTAAACAAGCGCTGGAAATTTTATTACGGAGATATTTGGGGTTTTCCTGATAGAGAATAAAAGACAAATAATCGAACTTATTGGAAAATATTTACATAGGGCCACAGAGTGCAAACCTTGGGAAAGCTGAGCAGTATTTGCTCAGAGGAATAGCCCTGGTGCAGGCAGAGGAGCGGATACTGCTCGGCTGTCCGGGGAATTGGAGGGAGTTTGTCTGAGTCAGACATGCCGGCGATGGCCCCACACTGGGGCATCATAATGCTTTAATTAATTAATGTCTGTAAACTGTTTGGTGATCTTGGGATGAAAGGAGTTCTGGAAATGCCAGGTATTATTGAAAATTAATTACTCCAGCCTTCCCCCCAAATCTTGCTAAACATATTTCATTTTTTAATCTATCCTGCTGCTTTAATAAAGCTCATTGCAGAATTATTTTCTGCTAAATATTAAAGGAAAAAAAAAGAGAGAGATCCTTTTAAGCAGAGGATTGAGCTGCAGCAGAAGAGATTGTACAAAAGTCACATTTTGGGGGGACAAAGTCTCCATGTGTGAGGCAGGTACAGGCAGAGGACACCATGGTGAGAATGGGCTCGATCTGTGTGTCCCCATCATCCCTCTCAACGTCCAAGCCAAGACCTGGCATTCACATGGGGCTGGAGAGCCCCATTCCCATGGGGAAACAAAGCTGTGGGAGAGGTAGGAGCAGCGTGAGGATCCAAGGACAGCACGGACTGTTCCAGCCCCCGCCACGTGTCGGCAAATCAATCGCGCTCAATGCTATTCATCATTCCATCACAGGAGACAGAACATGTGTATTATTTATACAAGTCTGAAATCATTTGGTGTTACTTACTGAAGAGTCACCTTCCACATCATAGTGGAGCAAAAGTCCTGGAAGAGACTCTGTGTCCAAGCCCCACCAGGCACATTCCAAATACGGTCTAAACAATAAACCACAACAGATAAAATAGACATTATGATAGTTTTGCTTTGTTGTTTTTGTTTTTTTTTTTTCAATGCTGCAGCTTTCTATGCATGAATTTTAATTTATGTAACAAAGCAATAAATGATTTTGTTTATTTATAAGGGCCAGGTCTATGGTCTGGCTTGAGTGTTACAAGACTATGGCAGAGTTGGAGCATCTTTCAACTCTTCTTGGGCCAAATCAGCACTTCAACCCCCGCAAGCAGACAAAGCCAGTGTGCAACACACATCTCCTAAGAAATTCAGGGGGAAAAATGGAAGTAAAATGTCCCAGTGAAATTTCATACGTCTAAAATGACCCTTCTCCGTACCCTGCAGAGATGTGGGCCTTGGAATGACCTGTCTTCTCCTGGAGCGTCCCACCCCATTTGAGCTTGCTGGGATAAGCAAACAGCTGCGTTAGTAGGGTGTCCATGGTTACTCCAGCAAGAGCAACCATCAACACTGACCTCTAATCCTCCTTCTCCTTCTTCTCCTTCTCCACAACACGTCCTCAGTCATGCATGAATGAAAGTGGGAACTTCCACTGCACTCCTTCAACTTCTTCCCACAAAATCTGAAAGAGATGAAGACCTTCATTATGATATTAAGTCAAATCCACAGGTCAAGTGTCACTTATCACCAATTTTCTACAGAAAAATGCATGTTTCACCAAATCTTCCTCAGGCTACTTCTGAAACTGAACAGCAGATGGGGCTGCAGAAATCATCACATTTTAAAAAAATATATGAAAACCAGCCTTTTACATTCTGAAAAGCAATTTATTCTACACCATTTCAAAAAATAAATAGGATTCTCCTTTTCTGTTTTAAGACATCAATGAATCTGTTGCATAATGGGCCTTCGTAAACCGATTATCCTTGATAATCTCATTAGCTGAAATTATTTTACTTTTCTAACATGGTAGATTTTTAAATACCTTTTATTTCAGATCCCTCTGGGCACGTTGCAGTGAAATTTACTATTAAGCAAAATAATTATCTATCTCAAACCTTAATGCTAAAAAGTAGAAAAATAAAATAATTACAATCTAAGGGCAGAATGAAGAAAGCAGAAGGAGGGAAAAGGAAATTTCCACAAGCAGGCAAATATCTTCTCATCATTAATAAATAAACCATACTTGTTTTCCTAGGAATGTGAAGGCACAAACAGTGGTTGATGCAAATGACAGGGTTTGTGTTGAGGTGGGGTTTGCACCTCTCATGGTGATGCCAAGCACGGTGGCTTCATGATTGGGAAGGACAATGCTCCTCCAGCTCCCACCAGCCAGGAGCGGCATCACCACTTCCCACCCAGACCTGAGCAATTAAGAAATGTGAGTTGCTTCAAAATCAGGTTAAACCTGGTTTTTTTGTTGTTTCCTTTTTTATTTTTTTTTTTCCATGTGGAAGTTTGCAGCTGTAATGGGATTACGGTGTCGGCAGAGGGAGGGAAGTTTGCAGCTGTACTGGTTCGGGGGGTAGGAAGCAGCTGTTAAAATAGAGGACTAATGGTGATTAATTCTTATTATGTGTTTGAAGATCTCACAATGAGTTCAGGAACCAAACCCTCCCTCAGGGAATAAACTGAAGGAGGACGATTTAAAAAGAGGGAAAATAGAAGGGGAATTTTAATGTACATTTGGCCTAAATGGCCTGGTCTTAAATCACTTTATTAATATTTAAGTAAAATTTAAATCAACATTATTAAGACAAAAAAATATCTAGCCTGGGAAACCTGTAATTCCTGCATATTTATGCAGAATGGAAGATCACCTGTGCTTCCTCAAAAATACACGTGCCAGGACCAGCAGGGGAGCATCCTTTCATCTTGTAGGGGATGGCTGTGTCACACACTGATGGGAGAACCTCCTGATCCCCACAGCCCTTCCCCAGCAGCTCTGTGCCCAAACCACAACAGGAAGAGCTGGGAAGAGACCCCATCCCAGTTCTGCATCCACCACCACAGCGAGGGATGCTGGTGGTGATGGGGAGGGAGCAGCACAAAGAGCCCAGCCTGGGCTTGGCTCAATTTGCAGCCTCTGGGGAACCTGCAGCATTTCCCAGTTCCAGGACAATCCACATCAGAGCCAGGTTATTTGCTGCAATATTGTGGCCGGGTCCTACAGCCGGTTTGCAGAGGTCTGTGATGTGCTGGGTGTGCTGGGGCTTCCCCAGAGCACAGCAGGTGAAAGATATGAGATTTCTATTTATATACCACAGCCTGGCCAGGAGAGCGACAATTCAACAGCAGAGGTACGGGCAGAGAGGGAAGCAGCCTGGAAAGGCAGGCGGGGCAGGAAAGGTGCCTTGGATCCCTGGAAATGTGACCCAGCACAGGCTGCAGCAGGGTCCTCAGAGCCCCCAGCCCCTCTTCCCTCGGGGAATTTCCCATTCTGCACTTGCACAACCTGATGTGGCTCTCAGGGCCCTCCTGAGGACAAGGAAATGAAGGAAGCAAAAGTAAAGAAGGTGAAAGCAGCAACAGGGCAAACTCCAAGATCTGGGGTTTGTTTTTCAGCCAAGGCTTTAATGAGGATTAATGAAATATCACACATGCTGAGAGATTTCCATGAATTATTAGAGGGGAGAAATGGGTGGGAAAATGAACAGAAAGCTAAACTTTTTTTTTTTTTATGTGAACTTTTCCTTTCTGGGCTTAAACTTTGAGATCATACTAATCTTTTCAAAGCTCAAAGAGATCACAGGAAGATTTATTTCAGGACCAAAAAAGAACTTCCTTTACCAAAATACCTCTGCCTGTGATTTTTCCCATTTCCACATTTTTAAGATGTTTTGTTTTTCAAATATGAAAGAATTGACAACAATAACTCAGGGCTGTGCACCAGGAGCACCACAAAATCCTGCCTTTCTCATGGCTGCAGCAGATACCCATTCCCAGCAGAGCTGGTTAGTAAATTAAACCATTCCTTCTAGCAGCAACTGATAACTTGGAGCTGATGATGTAGGTCAGAGACATCTGCAGTAAATTACGCCCCTCACCACAGGAGGAAGGGGAGCACTTGGGACATGGAGGTTGTGTGGATTCCATATTGGAGACCAAAATACACATTTTTACCCATAGCTGCAGCATAACCAGATACCTCACTTTGGTTGTTTTGCACCCAAGTCTTCATGGGTCAGTGATAAAAGTTTAGGATGGATTTATGGGCTCAGAGACAGAGACAGGAAAGGGGAATAGGATGGGTTTTAGGTGCTGGGTGCTCAACCACAGAGCCCTGTGAGCAGCCCAGATGCCCAGAAAAAATACAGGATGGCCTGAAAATTCCCATGAGTTGGTTTGCTGGCTTTGTGGGAGGCTTGGGTTTCAGCAGTGAGTCCATGTTATAATTAATAAGCAATTTCTGTTTGAATGGCGTGTTTTGTCTTCCTTTGAGCACGTTCTCCGCAAAGACAAAGATCAAGACAAACCTACTCAGAACACAACGAAGATAAAAGGGAATCATAAAAAGAGACAGACAGAGGAAAAGGAAGAACAAGGAAAAAGAGAAGACAAAGAACAGGGAGACACCAAAGAGGACACAGAACAAAGATAGGCAAAATGAAAAGACAAAGAAAAGTAAAGACAAAGAACAGAGATGATAGAGCACCACAAAATATGTAAGAGAGGCACAAAAGGGAAAAGGGGGGAAAACAGTGACTGAGAACAAAGGGCAGAGAACAGAGCAAGTGCAGAAACGCAAAGGAAGGGAGAAAAATGGGAGAGAATTCAGCCAAGATGAGGCATGAAAAACAGCCCAAAGAACAAGCAAAAACAAACACGAGGAGAGAAAACAGCTAATCATCTTCTGATTTGCATTAAAAAATAAGTCATGGGAACAGAGGCTCGGTGACAGGAATGTTGACAAGTTGAATGTCAAGATTTCTCGTGTCCTCTAAATTCAGTCAGCCTGTCACTCCCTATGAAACTGGCTGTGGGAGAAGGGGAATGGGAGCTGAAGCATTAGTGCCTGGTGGGGAAGGAACAGCAGGAACCAGTGCTGGCTACAGCAGCAATTTAGAGGGAAGTTCTTGCAAGCAAGAGGTGCCCAAAAAGTAGCCAAAATCCCTTTTTAAAAGCAGATCTATTTCCATGATGAACCAAGAAAAGGCTAGCCCTATTCCTTCTGCAGCTTTGTAATAAAGGAGTGGCAGAAATTCTGATTACAAGTGTAACTGTGCCTGTTTAATTTGAATATTTTTGTTGGCAGGTTTAGGGTGGATATCAAGGAAAGGTTCATCCCCAGAGGATGCTGGCACTGCCCAGGCTCTCTAGGGAATGTGCACAGCCCCAGGGCTGCCAGAGCTCCAGGAATGATCCCAGGGATGCCCAGGGTGGGATTTTGGGCTGTCCGTGCAGGGCCAGGAGCTGGACTGGATTCCCATTCCTGATGGGAATTCTATGAGTCTGTGAAAATCATATTTAAAAATATCAGCTTTACTGAAGCAGTTCATAAAAACCCAGCCGTGGCAGAAACGCCAAGAGCTGTGGGTTTTGAGCAGGCCAAGACAAGTCTGTGTGGAATTTCACTAGAGAGGCCACAGAGGCTTCAGTCCTGCTTCAAAAACTGCACCAATAAATCATTTCCAAATCTTGACAATGGGCAAAAAAATAATTTATAAGAGGTACAGAAGTTCATGGTGAACATGAACACTCAGGAGATTCGCGCAAGCTGCAGAGAGGTATAAAGGGCTGGAGGATTCTGGGGTTTCCCTGTTGGCAAGAGCAGCAGGAGGACACCAGAATGATGGAGCCAAGCCAGGCAGGGAGAAGTTGAGGCTGCCCCATCCCTGGAAGTGTCCAAGGCTGGTCTGGATGGGGCTTGGAGCATCCTGGGACTGTGGAAGGTGTCCCTGTCCGTGGAGGAAGGTGGAATGGGATGGGTTTTAAGGTTCTTCACATTTACAGGATCTCCCCATCTCCTTGATGGCCCATTGAGTTTCAAAGCAGAGGTCGTGGACTGGGATGAAAATGTAATTTTTCAAATCTGAGACAAAAAAACTCTGATTTTGTAAACACACTTGGAAGAAACTCAAAAGGTGCAGGGTCCAGTTGGGTCTCATCAGACCAGACTCCCAAGGGACCTCTGGGTCTCCTCCTACATATCTTCCAAAGAATAAATTAAGAAAATAAAGTTCTCTTACACGTTTCTTGTAGACCAAAAGTGCTTCTGGAATTTCATTGGCCATACAAATGCAGAATTGTACAATGGGAGTTTCTTGAGCTGCAACAGCTTTCCAAAACTGAACATTCAAAGAATTTGTGTTACTTTTCTTACTGAAACATTACTTTTAATCCATATACAGGATCAGCTGCCATGAAGGCCTCAACTACCACTGATTTTATCCTTTTGTCCCTGCTGCAATACTTTGTCTGTTATTTTATTGTTAATCATTAACATTCCTATGGAATTTGATGTCACTAATACACAGACCCATCCTTCCTGACATCCCTCATTCTGTGTGCTGGCAGCACAGCAAAACTGGAGTGCACTGGGTTAAATGCTTCCCATGCTGCTCCTTGGTTATATTTTATTTACCAGGATTTCTATAATGTGCGAGATTTTTTTCTTTCCTTTTGAGATTTCCTCATTTCTTTCAGAACACTTTCACCTTATTTCCGGGCTGCTTTTCCCCAGGGGGCAAAGTGGAGGTTCAGAAACTTCATGTGAACTTCCTGAAAAAGAAACAGATCACCTATTAGGAAACCCAATTGGAATGTGCTGCGAATATGGTTTAATATGTCCCAAAGAAAGGGCTGCCTCTAATCACAACACAAGATCTAAAATTCATTGTTGTACTCAGCTCATTGATTTACTAATGTAGTTCTTATTTATGATTTTGATGGCAGATGGAATTCTATTTCCATTATTTGATGCAGGTTAATCAAGAGATAATGTGCATCTTTTATACTTTCACCTCAAGACTATTCAGGTGCTCAAGACTCATGTCCAGAACTGCAAATTAAATCCCCTTCTGTCCTGCAATTATGGCTGTTTCCTTCCAAAATTATAATCTGCTTAAAATCTAGGGCTAATATTTGAACTGAAATAGTTGCATACGTACAAACTACATCTAAGGTGGAAAGGTTTTTGTGGGGCTCTGGCTTTTCAGGTGCTTTCACTGCTTTTAAAATACCTGTAAGTGGTTTTGTGGGTATACCACGGCTCCTTTGCCCCAAAACTTCACTGGAGAAATTGCTGCTGGCCAGTGGGTGTGCTCATCCCATCATCCAGACCTTGGGAAGAACAAATCTGACAAAGGTCCTGCAGACAACACCTGTGAAGATGTGAAAAACAACTCACCAAGTCCTCAGGAACTTTTTGATTTGTTTGGCTTTAGAACAGTTTTGACATTATTTAACTCACAGATTGTGAACTTCCAAAATTTTCATTATTTCTGTATCCCAAACTTGTATGCAGAATCACTGGTTTCCCTGGAGAAAAGCAAATACTACTTGCAAGAGGTGACTAAAATCAATTCAGAATATACAAGGTGAAGCAAAAAAATGAGAAAGTCATAGAATCATTAAAGGAAAATGCCTGTAAGATCAAGTCAACCCATTAACCCACCACTAAACCACATCCCCAAGAACCATATCTGCATTTTATAAAAGAGAGATCAGAGAAATTAGATTTTCATGCCAGCTGACTTTATTTTACTTGAGAATATTCTCAGTATCACTGGTACTTGATATAAGGCCTTGTAAGATCTGGTTGGAAGTGTCTTTTAGCACTTTTTATTGAGAGGACAGTCTACCATCTAAGTCCCCATTGCTACAGTCCAAGCTTGGGGTATCTGAAATAAATAAAGTTAAAAAACCCAATGCTATCATTCTTGAAACTAGAGTAAACAAAAAAAAAAAAAAAAAAAAGACCAAAAAACCCCCAAAAAATCAACCAACCAACCAACCAACCAATCAAAAAAAAACCAAACAAACAAAAAAAAACCACCAAAAAAAAAAAACAAAACACACACACAAAAAAAAAAACCAATGTGCCACAGCCTGGGGGTATTTCCAGAGACAGACAGAGGAACAGAGACAGCTCTTGGTCACCCCAGGAAAACAGAGAAAAGAAATTGTCTCCTCAGGATGCTTAAAGTCAATTTTCACTCTTTGTTTTCCAGGATTTCCAGAGGTCAGAATGAGGATGCTCCTCTGAAACCTCTTTAGGCCCCATTCCCTTGAGGATATGTGAAGGCCCACAATCCTGCAACCAAAATTTCTCTGTCTCACCTGAAGATGATATTGGTTCTATAGCACCTACAATGCAATTAAACTGGGGGATAGTGCAATTAAACTGGGGGATGATCCCACACCTCCAATATTCGTGGGAAAAAAATATCTAAATCTGTGCTTTTTTTTCCCTTTTGCTTCATTTTTCCATGACAAAAACGAGCGCCATGGGGAAAGCTGCCCTTCTGCCTTAGGAAAAGCAGGGGGAGCGGGCTGAGATGCAGGGGGTGCAATTTAAATGTTATTATGCCTGAGTTAAATCTCTCCTCGAAAATTCGGCCCCGCGCGAGGCTGCGAGCTCGGGCACAGCCCCAAAGCACAGCTGCAAAAGCCTCGCTCGTTTGAAAGGCCCAGTTGTGCTGCGGGACAAACACACGGCTCTCCCCTGCCCGGCCGCTCCGCTCCGCTCGACGCTCTCTGAATTTTATCGCTGGAAAATGAGGGGCATCTCACCCAATTAGGTGCTGCACAGCCTAATCAGCCTCTGCGCCGACCGGCAGGATGCGATGTGCCTGGGCCCAGCTGTTCCCTGGTGGTGGGGCTGTCAGTCAGATGCTGCTGGAGAGAAGAGCCGCGCGGAGCCCAGGACATTCCTGCACATCTGTTAGCTGCAAAGGATGCTGCGGCAATTTCCAGCAACAATGAGGATTAGTTGCTCGTCTGATGCTAACAACGTGCACCTTTCCCTCTTCTTTAGCGTGTCTGTCAAATAATGTAATTATTAAGGACCAACAATGTGGCTTTTTATGTGAACCAGCGCTGACTATGCTGGAGTATTGCATTTTTAATTATTATGATGTTAAATGGCTTTAATTGCTGACACTCTCCTGATTCACAGAGCATTTTTATAACATTTATTAAAAAAAGGCCAAAGTTTATTTTACAGTCTGCAATAAAGCAGAACACAAAACCCAGCAATTGGCTCAATGAGCCCAACACATTAGTTCTATACACAGACTGCATATTATTCTTGCTCTATAAGTGATGTGAAAAGCAAAATTGAAGTCCTGCACAAAATTTGATCATCTTACTTAATAACAACAGATGCTCAGAGCGGTGGCATTTTGAAAAGAGCTCTGTATGCTACTGGTTATTAAATGGCAGGACATTTGGCATCCTCCAGCATTATACCATTTGAAAACCATGGAGTCACATAAATAGCCGATGAGAGCTGGGAGGAAAAAAAAAAGCCAGCTCCTGTCTGCATAGCAAAACTCATTTCATTTAAAATATTTAAAATGAGCAGGCTGCCTTTCAAAAGAAAAGTCTGGAAAACTTAGGGGAGGGGGAGCTTCCCTTTTATCTGGGAAATACAGGAAAGCAAATATGTTGGGAGGAAGAGAAGAAATGGTTCAACAGCACGACTGATCAGCCTTAACTGAGAATGCTAATGGCTTCTGCTGCTTTGTGTCAGGGGCTCAGCACAGTTTGGGAAAGGCTCTGGCACCAAATTTCCTCCTTGATTTAAAAAGGAAAATATTGGCAATATGCAGGCAAATTACCATAAATGCAGGACAGATCAACAACGCGTGGGGATCGTTTTAATGGAGCAATTCCTATTAAAAAAAGGGGAATCACCAAAGACAGTGGCTCACTTTCTTTGTAGGATAAATTCTCCTCACTCAACATGCGCTGCCTGCAGTTACCCCATTGTTAGATTCATATCTACTCTAAAAAGTTCTAATGGAGTTGATGAGCACATAGAGTGGAGTGTTCTCATTTTTATTGCAGTTTAAGAACAATTCTGTTCCACCTTTATCAAGGCACAAACCATCAGGATGAATTTTCCCAACATGTTTTACAACTAATTCTACACATTGTTCCAAGGAATACCAGCAAAGCTGTGAATAAATACCTACATTAGGTATTTGTACCATTAGAAAAAAATTAATATATTTTTTAAAAACCCAAATACACAATGGGTTTGCCTGTGAGCTGAAGGAAGGACTCCCTCGGCTATAAGTGGGGGGTGTCTGTGTGCACATTGCTTTTATTTCTACTTAATAAAATCTTGAAGATTGGGTTATAATGGCCATGCTTCCCCATCCTCAAGTATGGTGCGGCAAATGGTGCCACTGTCATTAAGGGTGCATTGTTGTTTGTTTTATGCTAATCTTCCTTCAGTGTGACAGACTGTCACCTGCATGGGGGGTAACTTTCAGCACTATATTAGCCCATATGGCACAAGCTAAATTGTATCTAAGCTATGGGCTAATTATGGATGAGTTAATAAAACCAAGCAATGTCAGTCTGGCCACTTCTTCTGGTGCTCCGCCGACCCCCCCAAGTGAGTTATTGCCTGCACTGTTCTCTTAAACTATTTTCATTTTTTGCTCTCCGCAATTGCAGCCAAGCTTTATGGTTGAGACACTTTAATCCTTCTCCTTTCTCAACCCGGTGCAAGGTGAGATTAAAACGATCTCTGCGCGCTTTTTCCACGTGGTAACTTTCCCTGCTAATCAAGGCGTGGTGCAAGCTCCCGAGTGCTGAACACAAGCGCACCGCGCTCGGTTTCCTGGAAATCTGCTGGCACAGCTGTGACAGAACTGACAGATTTTCGTGTTTTCGGCGAGTGAAAAGCACAGTTCATCTTCCTTAACTACGGGATCAAAGAGATGAACATTTATCCCCTTAAATGCACATCCAAGTAACGGAAAACCATAGGAATGGATGAATTTTTTTCACATTTTAAGGTCACGCAAACACTTAAGTGTTTTTTTGGACAAAGACCCGGCTTCTCTCCCCTTCTCCAGAAAGAGGGGAGGGAGGAAGAGAGTCCCTCCCAAGTGTTAATGTTCCCACATCGCTCCGTCTGCTCTGCTTTGTCCCCACTTGTGCCTTTCAGTTGTCAGCCCTGGCAGCTGTTCCAGCAAACTTTGCTCTCCAAATGCTCTGTGCTATGCAGCCAGCACAAGGAAAGCACGGCAACAAAGTGCAGACATCAAATTTTGGACCAAACTGGACAGAAAATGTAGAAAAATCTTGTCAGTGATTAATTAAAAAAAAAAAAACCCAAATAGTAATAATAATAAAAAAACTTCAGTAACAGGAAAAGAAAAAGGGATGAGGAATGAAGTGAAAACTCCCATCAGTTCTTTGCCTCCGCTCCTGCAAAGCTCCTGCCCTGTTCTACTGCCTGAAAGAGCATCTCAGAAGCAGGTGGAGGCCAAGCCTAGCTGAGAAGGAAGAATTGTTCACAGATTGCTCAAGCTTTGACTAAACAAAACCCCAAACAAGTAATTTCTAGAAAAACATCATTTTGGGGGATATATTTTTTGAACGTGTCAGTAAGGTGTCCTCACACTGAACAGTAGAATTCAGGACTCAGGGTATGAGATATTCAGGATATGAGATATTCAGGATATGAGACACTCAGGACACCACTCAGCTTGTGACATTGGCCACCCTCTGTCACCCTGATTTTTAAGTTTTTCTAAGCCTTCTGATATTTACAGTCTTATAACAAACTTTCTCACACACTTTATGTAAATAACTCATTGTTTTGCATTCTTTTATAGAAGAAGAAAAATTTGATGGACTGTTGGTTTGTCCAGTGTCATTGGAGCGGTGGCACTGTCACCCTCCAGTCCACTGTCACTTCTAAAAATCTATAAATATTAGAATTAAAAATTAAAAATTCCTTTTTCACCTTGAAAAAGCTGCACATCCACGTCGTATTATTTTGTGTCCTATAGTGACAACCCTCAGCCCAAGAGCCCAAAGCTTAGGACAGCCTCTCTTTGTCTGTTTGCTCAGCCAAGTCCACAACTCCTCCCCCATTCCACAGGTCTTGTAGGATTTTCAGGAGCTGGACTTTGATGATCCTGCTGGGTCCCTTCCAACTCAGAATAATCTGGGATTTTGTTCTCTGCATTCGGTCCAGCTGAGTTAGCAATGGAGTATGACAACGAGAAGGGTCAAGCATAAAACTCCTGGAGCAAAGCACAGAGAGTGAGAAGTGTGAATTTGGATGTGGTAGCAGATACTCAGCACTTTCAGGTTTTGGCCCAAGCTCTCCCCAGAGGGGTGTTAAAACCTCCCTGTAAGCAAAGGTTTGAATTATGTCAGTGCACTAAAGATACTTAATAAAAACTTGCATTAAAAAAAAAATAAATAAATAAACCCAGGCTCAATTTGTGGGAGTCAGAACATCCTTCCAGCCCAAGCAGCCTGATTTTTAGAAAAAGCTGCACAGCTCTAAAAGGAAATACCTCGAGGTTGCTGTGCTTTGGAGTGATTACTTCCCCATCACAACTTCATACCCCTTTCAACACGAGTGTGGAAGAAATAAGGAGATTTCTTGTTCTTTATTTCCTGTAAGGAACAATGCCATGTTTCACACAATGCCTTGTTAAATACAAAGTCATCGGGCAAACTGCCTTTAAACCCATCATACATAATGAAATGTTTCATCTGGAACAGGAATTGTTTTTCCAATTCCAAGTTTTACTCTCTCCTTGGCTTTTTCCTCTTTCCCTTCTTATTTTCTTCCCTCATTTCATAGACAGTCTGTTAATCTACTCAGACCTACAGTACTGAAAGCTCTTCTCACTCGGGGAGTCACCCCTGTAAGTGCATTTTTGCCTTAAAAGTCAAGTTCAGACCTAATCACCACTTAAATAGCACAAGGAGACCGAGGCAATATCATTGCTATTCAAGTTACTTAGTCCTTTGCTCAAGCAAAATTCTTCCCTAGACTATTCCCTCACAGAATTGAACCCATTGGTTTGAAACTGAGATTAAGTTTTCCCTCCAAAAGATTAACTTAATTAAATTAAATTCTAATTCCATTCAAACAAATTCTGCAGTTCTGGACAATCTTATGGCTCACGTTGCACCTTCAGTGATTCTAACAGCCCTTTCTGGCCTGGTGGAGCCCGATGAGTCTATGATTCTGTGAAATTACTTAACAGATTAATTAAGAATGGCGAAGCCTAGTTCAACCTTCAGAGCTGAACTGGCGCCTCTTACCTCGTTTCCTCTGTAACACCAAGGAACTTTATTTCTTTGTCCTGTTGTAAAAACACTGACACAGGAATTACTGCCTTGTGCTTTTCTTTCAAATGCCAGGACCTCTAAAACTGCCTCTTCTTGGTCCATCGAGGTCATTTGTTGGCAGAATATTCTTCCCCAGTGGGTGGTCAGGAGATGGAACAGATTCCCCAAGGAATTGTTTATGGCACAAGCCTGCCAGAGACCAAGAAAAGCTTGGAAAACAATCCCAGGCACAGGGTGGGATTGTTGGGGTGTCCTGAGCAGGACCAGGAGCTGGACTCGATGATCCCTGTGTGTCCCCTCCACCTCAGGATATTCTGATTTTGAGCCCCAAGCAGCTCTTTTCAGCACTTCAGGGACTTCAGCAAGCTGGGAAAGGCAATCAGCAGCTTCAGGAGCTGGAAACCTCTAGCTCTGATCTGCAACCCAAAACTGGACTGCAGGAGGGTTCACGGGAGCAAACACCCCACAGAAGGAGTCCGTGGCTCTGTGGCTGGATCAATTCCTTCCTACACAAGCCTTTCTTGTAACAAACTCTCTACAAATGACCAGCCAGGCTCTGTGACCTAGCCTTTGTTCCCATGAATTGCACCTCAGGTTGCTTCCTGCTTGGTAGTCACGGCTCTGCTGTCTCACCTGATGTTTGAAGAGATCTGAAGATTAGACCTCTTAACGGCACACTGTGTTCACTATACAAATTATTGATCGCTCCCTTTTAGACCACTTTTCTCACCGTCTCCTGGAGTGAATTGAGAACAGAATACAGCTGATAATATGTGCCCTTTCCTCAAGTTCAACCACCAGAACGCTTGGGTTACAATCTCACAGGATGTTTCTATCATTATCTGGCTCCCCCCAACCAGTAACACTCAGGTTTTGAGAAGCAGAACAGCCCTCACTGATAGCCTGAAACATTCATTATCTCTCTGTAATAGCTGCATATCTGAATTCTATAACAGAATCTAGATTACACATTTTCTATATTTGTTTTCATGTTTCTTTTAGCAGAAAATAAACTCTGAGCCAAGCTGCAAACTTGGCTGTCATTCCGACTTCTGTTTCCAGAAGATCCATCAATACACTAAAATTAAGCTTACACAGCAAAAGCCTTCTTTTTCAGGTGTCTTCTCTGGAAAAAGCCCATTACTCTATGAAAATGAAGATGTGATCCTTATTTGCATGGCAGGATTTACCACAGGGCGTTTGGAGTAGGAAAGCTGTTACAGTGAAAGCAAAATGTGTTTGGTAAGAGCCAGTGCTATCCCAAAAACAAGGTAATGAATTCCCATTGACTGTCTGATTTATTGGTCCTTCCCTGCATAATCCTTCCCTGTTCAAGGAGCTAAAAGACCTTTTTCAGGCAGTTGTTTTACTCCTCAACTTTGCTGTATTCCCCACAAGCTCAAGAAAAACAGATTTTCACCCAAGATCATCATTGCACTGAGATGTGCTGCCTTCACGTGTTCAAACCATCTAAATTCAAATGACCTCGAGCCTTTTTCCCTGCGAATGTACAAAACCCTCCTTGACAGAGCCTGCTTTGGTCCACCGAGGCCAGGAGCAGCAGGGAAGAGAGGCTGAGCTGTGCCGGGCTCCGTGCACACATTTACAATGGTTTGGAGCTGGATAAAAGGAGTTGATGATCCTAAAGTTCTCTTCCACACTTCAGGATTCTGTGAAAAGAGCTTACTGGATGTGGTAAAGGTGCCACATCTCCACGTCTGGAGGAGAACAAAAGGGTTGGAGCATCTCTATGCCCAGGAAAGGCTGGGGGAGCTGGGGCTGCTCAGCTTGGAGAGGAGCCCCAGCTGAGAGGGACCCTCAGCCCTGGGTGTCTCTGGCTGTCCCTGGGTGTCCCTGGGTGTCCCTGGTGCAGGGAGGACTCTGAGCAGGGTCCAGCAATGGCACCAGAGCCACGGGCAGGGACTGAGCCCAGCAATTCTCCAGAACTCCTGCCCTGGGCAGTGCTCAGCCCTGAGCAGAGACCAGAGAGGCTGTGGGGTCTCGTTCCTGGGGATACTCCAGATCCATCAAGACACAATCCAGAGCTGCTACACCTGCTACCTCTCTCTTCATGGACATGAAGATGACTTTGGTGAGGAAAGGGATATAGAGAACAGGCTAAGCACAGAGAAAGAGGAGTCAGAGAGGAGACAGCACAAACTTCATCTTGATTGCGCACAACAATCACGTTTTCCGAGCAGCAGGAGGAATCCGTGTCTCTACATAAGGGAAAGGTCCTCTTTTACAGCCCAAACTCCATCATTTGATATTCAGCAGCTGGATACAGTGAAAACCAGTCGTGGTGTAAAATATGAACTCCTGGTAAGCCGATACACCTCGGGCTTTTCACAGCCCTGGGCGCTGAGTGTCTGAAGATTGCTCGGCTCGGAAAGGTCACTGGTGCTGTACACAGGAACCTGACCACGGTCAGCTGGAAAGAGCAGATATTGTTCCCCTTGTTTGTAAAGACCTTAGGAATGTAAACAGGAGCACTCAGGCTCTTTCTTTGGGATGTATCAGATTCACGGGCGCTGTGTGCCGAGTTCACAAATGTGAGACTTCGCCGTTGGTTTTGGCAAGCCTGGCCATAATCTTCAGCGAAATCAAAACACTGCAAAGATCACACTCCACATTTCTAAGACCTAATTTAATTAAAATCTTTCACTGGGAAGGGATGGTTTCAAGCTCTCCCCCTCCTTCCTTTGCATACAGACATAAACATTCACCAGAACCAAACTTGGCATTGATTTTCCTTTATCCCTTGTACTAATCTGAAGCCCCGAGAGATGAAGAGATGAGGTTAAGGTTAAGAAAGTTATGCACAACAGCTCTTAACCTGATGGCAGGGAGATAAGAAACATGCTAGTATCATTTAGGTGAACTCATCTATCAAATTACCTATCCCTGTTGGATTTGGTGGGGAGTGTTCCCACTTTTAAGTGAATAACTCACTCATGCATCTTCAAAAGGTTTCCCTGCAAGCTTTAAGTCAAACAACCATTAGAAATAAAAAGGAGAGTTCCTTGAAGTTTTGGCCACCTGTTTGGAAGAGGTCCCCTAGCATCAGGTTAGAGACAGAGATAAAGAAAAGCACAACAAAATGTGCTCAATGCTGCATTACGTCTTCTCCATACTCCTCCTAATGTGGGAATTCAGATGCCAACATTGATTATCTGTTTTACAATGAGGTCACTGACATCACACAGAGCTTTTCCACAGGTCAGATCTTCTCCTGGTAGGAATTGTCTCCACACCAGGGACATCAGTGAAACCACCACGATTTATTTTAGGGGGGAATTAATGCAGTTGGGTGGTCTCATGTTAATCACAGCCAAATTCCTGCAGTGCTGGTGACTGCTCCCAGCAGAGATTTGGGATGAACCTCAATCTAACTGAAAATTTTTGGTGATGTTCAAAATTAAACGTCTATTTTAAGGGCAATTGCTGGCAGCCAATGTAGCTTCTACTGTAGGTCTGTGCAATTTATTATGTTGATTTTGATGACATTATTTCCATCTTGAAACCACTTATTAAGAAAAGACAATAAATACCCTGTTTCTTCAATACAAAGCTAAGAAGTGTTTGAGTGGGGAAACACTAAGCAAGCTTGCTGCCTTTCTTAAACATTTGTTTTCCATTTGCTTTTTAAATAAAAAGTAATGCTCTGCTTAGTAATTTCTCTGTTTTATTTAATTATTTGCACCAAGTCCAGATCACTTCCTCCCTTAGGTAAAGATTTCTGTTTATTAAAGGCAAAAATGCATGAAGAATTTTATTTTCCATTTGGCAATTTGGTCCAATTTTCTTAAGGTAAGAACACGCACTCAAGGTTTTATTTCTGTAAAACCAAGCTGAACTATAAGTTCAGTATATGCACTCCATGAAATCACTTTACTCCATGGAAAACTCTGGAAAACTGTGGAAGCCAAGGGTAGTTTTGACTGATTTTGTCCTTGGGAAATCACACATCCCAAGACAAAAAATATTGAAGGAAAATAATGTATTTATCATTAATCTTGCAAGGCTATCAGTCAGTTGTAAGGGCTTTGTATTGTTTTAGGTTTTTTTCTTTTCTAATCCGGGTTGTTTTATTATTTAATTTTTCTCTACAGATATTTTCCTGGCCAGAAAATTAGTTGTTAATAAAAATGAATTTCAGATACTGAATTTTAACCTCATCAAAAATCAGCAGAGAGACTGCTGGCCCCTTCAGTCCTACTCCACTCTCCAAATAAATCAAAATAACATATTTGCAATGCAAAGTGTTGCATAAGGCATCAGGGTCCATTTAACTACTGGAGGAGCCAAATTCAGACTTTAAGGCACAAGTTAAGTTTTTTCTTTTTTTTTTTCTTTTTTCCATAGCTTCACTCTGCCCACTGAGTGCAACAACCAATTCCAGAGGCAGGTCCTGGGCTTATTGTGCTCCTACTGGAGAAATATCCCTTGCTGGATGAAACAGCTACTCAGGTTTCTCTCAAAGCTCTAATTCCCAAAGCAAAGAATTTGGGGTAGCCATCCAAAAATAACTGAGTGTTTCCTGATGAGTACCGTGGCCAGACAAAGAGAATCAACTCAGCCACATTTTTATCCAAGTGGAAGGTAATGGCTCGTATATCTAATTTTGTATTCAAGCAATAAATTGAATAATAGTTATTTTCTACTGTTCCTCTTATTGCAGATTTATAGATGGGATGGCTAAACCTCAAAAATTAACTGAGGAAATATTAGTCAGCCATTGATTGCAGAGTTTTAAAGTCTACAATATCTTCAATAGTAGAAGGGGAGTAGAGAAAATGAAGTTTGTCAATAGAAATGGAAAAGATTTTAAGTGAATTTGTGATAATCAGACACACAAACAGTCTGGGGGGCATAATGAGAAATTTACAGCACAGCTTTTTCAGGGAAAACACAGGACATGGAATTGTGTATAAGCATTAACCATCCCGGACAATGAAATCAGACATTCACAAAATCATCCAGGTTGGAAGAGACCTTCAAGGTCATTGAGTCCAGCCATTAACCCAGCACCATTAAATAGGATGATTTATCCATCTGATTAATCCATCTGATTTATCTGGACAGGGTTTAGAGCAGCCTGGCCTAGTGGAAGGTGTCCCTGCCCATGGCAGGGGTGGAATGAGATGAGCTTTAAGGTCTCTTCCAAACCAAACCAGTCTGGGATTCTGGAATCCTCGGTCATTTGCACTTTCCTCATATTTATCCCAGAGCCTGGAGTGGGTGGTGGCTGCTGGAAGCTCAGGGACAAAGCTGGAGGCACAAAACCCCTTTTCTGCCTTCCATGGTGTCAAAGTAAAGTCATGAAAGTTCTCTCTTGGTTTTAGCTCTCACATTGGGGTGTAAAACAGCTGCTAGTTAGTTCTTTCCAGTTCTTGATTATTTTAATATTTCTAGTGCCATAGGAACTCTCAGCATCCTCTTGTCATCACAGACACCAATCCCACACTCCAATCTCAGCAAAAAACAGAGGGAAAGCCCAAACTCCTGCCCAATAACTGCACACACTTCTTCTAAATTGACATAAAAAGAAATCCAAGCAGGGAAGAGAAAGTTTGAGAAATATCTACCCAAGGGAAAGGAAAATCATCCAAACCCTGCTTGATTTCTGTAGCAAATAGCTCACACATGGTTAAAACAAAATAGTAGGGAAAGAGAGTAAAGAATGTTGTGCAACAAACTCACTCTTTAACCTGGCCCAGCTCCTGTGAGAAGCAATTTTTTAACATACTTAGTAATTCCTGATATTTTTCTTAATAAAAGTGGCTGCAGTGCAGAGGCTCAAGGACAAAGAACAATTAAGTTATGCCTCTAAAGTACATTAAACCATATTCAAAGTAAATGGTAACACTAATTCACAATAAACCAGCAGGAACATCACTTGATAAATTATAGCCCAAGTCTGTTTGTACTGTGGAAAAACTTCTTTTGGACCTGGAGAAATCTGCTTCTCTTTGCACAAAGGATGCTCTACACCAGCTGGTTGCAGACAAAATGCTTTCAAAGATACCAGAATAGCCTTTGGAAGAGCACATCTCAGGAAAATTGGTTATTTAGGACATGTAGGGCCCTCTCTGGCACCTTGAGTAGAGCAAGGATTGGGAGAGGGGACTGCAAAATCACCTTAGTGCCCCAAGGTGCCTCAGATACAGACTTACAAAATGCAAATTAGGGAGAATTTGGGCTACTTTCCATTACAATGAGGATCTGCCGAAGACTGGGATAGCCCGAGGTCAGTTCAGGATCTGGGAAAAGGCACATTTGACCCAGGCTTTTTCCTTCTCCAGGTGTGTCCCGCACAAGTTTTAAATTAATAAGGGCTGCAGGATTCAGCCCTTCAAGAATTGAATGAATATTTGATTGAATGGCTGCTGCCTAGATGCGTTTGTAAGAAACAATAATTTCCCTCAGCAAAAAAAAAAAATCATTAAGCAGAAGGCCACCGAAATTAGTTACAGAAACAACCATATTTGTGTTGATCTTTGGCCACTGTAAATCAGCATAACCTGGATGACTTCAAAGGAAACGGTGCCAATGCACAGCCCTGGGAATCTGCTCCGCTGCACTTAAACTCTGCCCAACATCTTGACATCCTGTGCGAGCTCAGTGTTTATTCTCTCGCATTAAAAGGACAGAAACACGCACACCTTTCATCTGCTCTCAGCAAATTGCTTGTGATTTCTCCTTGGCTACAACGCTCAGCTGTGGCCGGCCACAGAAAGGTTGTCCAGCTGCTTGGGAGCGCATTTAAATATGAATTGGAACACGAGTGTTTCATGGAAATTTGGCCGCTCCCAGCTCTCCCTGGCTTTGTCCGCCTGGAGATTGTTTGTCCCTCCTTTCAGCTCAATAGCTTCTTTCAAATTATAACAAACAAGGATGCTGGGGAATACCAGGAAACAGCTCCAAAGATGTAGTGCTCTTTTATATTGCTGGGCATGTCACTTGCTAACAGCCCCAGCGCCTGCTCTTCCAAACTGGAACAAGGGCGAGGACCGACCGAAATTCCCCATTCCCGAGAAAACAAACAAACCAACCCACCCACCCCCTGGAAACAAAGAGCAAAAAATATTTCCTCAATTAGGCAGCTGAAAAAAAAATTGGTCCAGAACCTGGCAAGACTCATCCATGTGTGGGCGCCTCGCTTTTCTCACTCCTCTGGCTCGTCTCAAATGGATTCCGTCAAGAATAATGGCCAAGAATTGGTTCTTGATCTTCCATGAAAAAAAAAATAGGGTACAAAGTAAATGAGATAAACTGTGCTGCAGGAATATAAATTAATGATGACTTCATAGCAGACCTTCTCGCCTCGCATAAGATTAATTAGAATAAATGGCTGAATTGGGTGCTAGAACTTCTTTTACAGCTTGGATTTTCATGGGTACATCTATTTCTTATGAATTTTACAAACTGAAATACAAGTGTAAATTCCGATGCATTAATTATTGTCAGATTTGGTGAGATTCCAGTCTTTAGAAATCAGCAGCAGTGCAGAGGAATTACTACTATTACTAATATTATTATTAACATTATTTTCCTATCTGTCCACGATGACTCTGCTTCATTTTTTAGGGGAAAAAAAATGCAGCTAAAATATGTTCTTATGTAAGTTTTAAAATATCATAAAAGAGCAAATCCTCATACTTTTTTACCCCAAATTCCTCTGTTTGAAGGACAGGTTATCCCAGACACAGACCTGACCTCTGTGATCCAGAATTTCTCTCTTTCCTAATCTACCTAGACAGAAAGCAGTTTTCTCTAATGAAATCCAAAAATGGCAGTGGCAATTACTGCATGTCCAGAGCATGTTTCCAGCCTTTTTCCTTTCCCTGATGGTCCCAGACTCATGGTATGGGTAAGCTGATTTTTTAAATGTCATCGCTTTTGTCACTTTAAGTTCTATTAAGATTGGTTATTGACTTTATGTATAATTAATGGCTTCCAAAGTCCTACATTTTTACACGTGGTACACCCTGGTGCTGAGAAACGAACAAATTCCTGTTGTTTACTGCCCTTCCCTCTTCCCCACCCAGGAGGAACAGGAGTCACTTGAACCAAAGCCCCACGGCTTCTCCCATGAACGTGTCTGGATGTTTCTCACTTAGGTTGATGTGACAATTATTAGACCTGGCACATATAAACACAAAAAGCAAGAGGCATTAACAGGTCTATTCACCAAGGGTTCTGCACCCTCTGCACACAAAAAAAAAAACTTAAATAAAAGTAACATGCCTAAATTGTGTAAATGTCAAGGTTTTCTCATTCATTAATTCCCCTCTCTTTGATGTGCCGTGCTCCCAACTCTGTCTCTGCTCAATGGAGAGGTGCTGGGCTGACAAAAACTAACTCATCCTGGCACATTCCTGGTCTCACAAAGGATGCAGACCTGGACCATGATCCAAAAATGCACTTATGTGCATTGCACCTACAGAGAAGGATTTGTTTGGAGCTCATTTCCCCCCACCCCAAGGGGACTGACAGCCACAGCGTTTGCCACACAGGGCTGGGAACAGCTCTGCAATGTCCTCCTGGTGCCCCACTGCATCTGAAGGGAAAACAAAGCAAAAAGTGGGGAGAAAAGTTCTGTTTTCCCACCTTTGGGCTGTTCTGGAGAGCTTCTGCCCCTGAGACAGAGGGGTCACCTTGGCCATCCCACCCACAGAGGAGCAGAGGCCTTGCTGGTGTCTCCCCACCTTCAGCAATCCCCACCCTTGCAGGAGCGAAGGCATCTCAGAGGGGACACCATGGCCCCATTGTTTATTGCAATTCTAAGTGCAGAGGTTGTCCTCTGCCACCATTTCAGGCTGTGCCAAGCCAGGCAGCAACAAGGAGCTGCCAGGATTCCAGGATGGAGTAGAAAACCCTACCTTTGGCTTTGACCTGGATGACTGGCACCTTGAAGGGGTTTGTGGAGATGGAGAGGGACTTCTTCCTTTTACACTGAGGTGCTGAACTCTTTCTTCCACACAATGTAAAAGAAAATTTATTTGTGAATGGTCACTTTCCTTGGGGAAATTCAGTTTCTATAGAAAAACGATCTCTTTGCGTATCAGAAAAATACCTGATGCTTGCAGAGAGAATGGTTTGGGTTGGAAGGAACGTTAAGGATCATCTCATTCCGACCACCATGGGAAGGAAACTTTTCACTAAACCAGACTGCCCAGAGCCCAAACAACTCCATATAACCCCTCCAGAAACAAAACCCCCTGGGTGCTTAAAGTCCAGAATGCCTGTAATTAATTGTCTGAGCAGCAACAGCTTTCAGTGAGGAAGGAGAGGCAAGCACTGCACACCCAGAGCAGATTCCAGTCCCCAGGCCCACCTCTGTGGCGGTGTGGAGTCACTCTGCTGCTCCTGCCTCCCCCGGCCCCGTCGGTGGCGCGTGGCGCTGGCACAGATGGCGGCTGCGGCGCGGGCAGAGCGTGCCAGCTGTCAGGGACACAGGTGCGGGCGCTGCCGCTCCTCGCTGCTCTCTGGAAACCAGACCCCCAGGAGCCAGGCTGCAGGAAGGGAAAAGGGACATCACCCACATTCCCACTTCTCACTTTGCTGCTGAATAAAATATCAGAATAAAAGATCACAAAGCGCCTCTTAAAGGCCGTTCTGCACAATGCTAGAGTTGATAAGTTATGAGAATTTTGTCATAGGAAATAGGTAACATGTTGTTACAGCCATTATTATGCACACTTGACACACAGATCCATCCATAAAGCAGGTTGAGAACAAGGCACCAGTTATCCAGTCCCTCGCTGAAATCCAAATTTCTACCTTATCCCAAATGGCGCAGGCCAACTGCCCACATGTCCTTTATGGGGGTGAAATATGGAAATAGGCAGGAGAAAATCCAAGATTCATCATCACTTGGAGTTAACATCACCTCGACCGCATGGTGATTTTCAACTGACTGATGTGTATTTTCAAATCCATGGCTCTCCAGATTGGAGGGAAGTCGCTGTGAGCTGTATTTATCAGTGAGTGACAGGAGTGATGACATCAATAACCAACTCCCATCAATGGTGTAAGAGTTTCCCATTTCCTTTCAGCACTATCGACAGCTATTCTCCAATGCTGACCTGCCGGAATGTCAAACACACTCATTGATTAGGAATGGGGAATTATGGAAAAGCCCTTCCACCATCCATCAGGGTTTTTATCACTAGCTCAGCCCTTGGCTTTTGGACAGCGTGAGAATTCTCTGTCTCTGAGAGAATCAGGAAAACAGGAGCTGGGAGCGGCCGCCAGCTGGAATCCAGGGAAAGGCACCATGCCCCAGCCACGGCTGCTGGGGTGATTTAGGGCTCTGGCTGCTCGGCTCTGCCAAATGGAAGGAGCAGGGGTCAGGGAAGGCACACAAGGGAAAGAAAGGTTTGGTGGAGTGGCAATTTTACAGCAAATTTCCATCAAGGAGGAGCAGCCGCAAAGAAAGGGGCAACACAAGAAAAGTGGTGCAGATAAAGCAGACTGATTCTTCCTATGCCTCCCATGAATATCTGGATGTCAGCTGAGCTGTGAGGATGCCCAGGGGTTTTGCCAGGGATGTGAAATTTCACTTGGTTTCCCTGGAAATCCTGCCCTTTCAAAGGCAAATTGGTGTTTGCTCCTGTTTTACCACATTGCTTTCTGCACACAAATACAGACTGAAACCCCAAAAATGGATACTAGGAAAGTCATAACAAGAGCCCACAGAATCCTGGAATCACAGAATTGCTTAGGTTGGAAAAGGTCTCTAAGATCAAGACTTCTAGCACTGCCAAGGCCACCACTGCCCCATGTCCCCAAGTGGCACATCTACAGATTTATGAATTCTTCCAGGTTTAGTGATTCCACTCTTTCCCTGAGCATTTGGCTTTAGATTTCTCCAACAGTTGATATATTCCAGGCTATAGCCTGGTCAAGGCTAAACTTGTGAGTACAGGTAAAGGTGTATTTAGAACTTCAGGCAATGCCATGAACCAGTCTAGGAAAAGACAACAAAAAGCTGTGAAATGTTGAAGAAAATATCAAATCTCATTTCACCTTAACGGGGGTGCAGGGATAAAGCAGGTCTGAACCCTTCCTCTCTGGTCTGGTCTTGCAACAACATTGTGATACTCCTCATCTAAAACTGCAGATCTACAATAAAACCACCAAAGCCAGCATGAGAAGAACTTTACTCAGTAGTTTTTAAATTAATTGGTTTTGTGTTTTTTTCTTAGGGGGTTGAGTAGTGAGTCTTCACAGAAGCTGAAGAAAGATAAAAGTGCTGAAGACTCGCTGCCTTGTGGCACCCAGTCACCACTGCATGAGCATCAGGAAAAAGTAGGAGCATGTCTCCAAGTGGGATAGCAAAACCTGGCCTGATGGAGTGGCTCACGTGGTCTCTCTTGGCTGCTCCATGCAATGCCTCCTTTGTTTGTTCCTAGCACAGCTATTTATATCACACACTCAACTGAAAGGCAGGCAGCCAAAGGTTTGCTTTTTAGGGTTAGTTTGGGCAAACGCCCAAACCTCTGGATGCTAAACTCTCCAAACCACCAGGGTTTGCAGAATTAGGTTAGAAATCACACACAAATGGGCTTTCTCCAAAATCATTTTTGCACTCCATTTGTAACAGAACCAGTCTCTTGACATGTTTTTATATTTTCCTATCAAGATCTAACCAGGATATGAAAGCATTGAATACTAATGAAGAAAAAAAATGACAAGTTAACGTTGCCCAACTTGATTGGAAATACAGTGGAAGAAATAACATTGCCTCATGCTGCAGTGGAGGGAATACGTCCTTCATTCGGGAATACGGGGTAGAATCTGGTGGTGAGGTATCAAAAATAGATTTCATTTTAATTAAACAGATTATAGAGGGATTAATAAAGGGGAGAGATCCTCCTGGAAAGAAGAGAAGTGGCAGCTGAGCCAAAAGAAATGTCATGAACACTTTGTTCCGGGGGTTTCTGTAAGCTCCAAGAGGTGCTCCAAGGTCCCCATGGGACAATGTCCTGCCTGTACAGAGGAGGACTTGGCCAGGATGGCTTGAACTCACATTTCCAGCTTACTTTTGGCCCTGCAGACCTGACGCTCCTCTTGGACCAATCCATCTTCATCGCTGGAGCAGGGAGAGCGATTCTGCCAGCAGGGACCGGGTCCGCGAGCGCTCAGCTGGGCAGCGCCGGCGAGCTCGGCGCCACGGCCCTCGTGTGCCAGGTGACCACCCGGCCAACTCGCCAGGCTCGGGCTGGCAGCCAGCTCCTGACAGGCACACTCCCAGCTGCTCTGGCTCAGGATTAGCCAGATTAGCCAGAAATCTGGAGGAGACCACGCAGAGCCCTTTGCCTGGAGCCGGAGGATGCGCATGGGCAGGTCCTGAGCGGAGCCGGAGGATTCAAGGTGTGGTCTGGATGTTTTAGCCTCTATTTGGGCTAAAACATTTGGGGAGGGTGGCAATATTTGGGAGGTAGGTTTGGAGGAAAGGAGCACAACTCCATCACCATCCAGACCCCTGCACAGCTGTTTGAGACATAAAATAAGGCAAGCAGCCTTCTGCACAGAAAAAAATCCTTTAAAATATTCCTGTGGTTAAAATGCTATTCTAAATATGATTCTGAAATGTCTTTCTGTTTGAAAAACACCTAAGAAACACCTAAAGGCTACATTTGAAGAACAAAGGTTATTTCAAAAAACATGATTAATTAGTAAAACATTTTGAAAACTGTTCTATGATTTGTTCTATAATTTTTCAAGTTGGGATATTCATTGAAACAAACGCTGTGAATGGCTCCCTTTTGAATGACTCAGCATTTTCCCCAAGGAAAGGTGTCATTCCATATTCATCAGTCATCCCTGTCCTGAAACACCATGAAGCCCCACCATATGGAACCCTGCACCCAGAGATGTCCTTCCAGCCAGGGATTTTGCCCAGCAGGCAGCTGCAAACCAGTTGTTGTTTTATTCTCCCACCAATATCTTTCACATTTGTGTTGCATCCTACAAAACTCTGTTTTCCCTCTGTTACAAAAACCTGGATGCAGGAATTATGAGTTGAAACTCTTAGACAAGACACAGCTGTACATATTAGCCCACTGCATCCATTCTCTTTATTAAAGATGAAGTCCTGTTTTATATATTTAATTTTGATTTAGTTAACAATTCAAGTGAAAGACAAAATGTTTCATGTCTCCCTTAATAATATATGTAACCAAGCAATATCCAGTAATACAGAATTGTGTTGCTTTTTAATCAAACTCTCTATTGTTTTCTTCTTTTAAATTACAGATGATGTGTTTCTTCCCAATTTGTCACTCAGTAATGCAGCAATTCCACAAAAACACGTATTTTTAAAAAACCCTGAGAAACATCTTGTAATATTCATGCAGCAATGCTGTGTCTTTTTAAACTTTCACTACCTGTGTATTTTAAAGCATTTTTTCCAATGCCCTTGCTATTTAATTTGAGAAACAAATCCACAGTCCCGAGCAAAACTGAAGGTGGACATATGTGTCCTTGTCTAGTCACTAATGTCCACTATTCCCACGTATTACAGTGGTTTATCAGCTCCCTCCTTTAAAGAATTTGACAGGAGCTTTTTGCCTTTGGCAATCCAGTTGCAGTCTCATTCTACATCTGTTTTGATTGTCAACCTAATTCTGAGAGCAGTCAAAAACCTAGTCAGATCTCTCATGAATATCTTGGCAGGTTATGGCTTATTTAGGCTACGAGTAGCTCTGTTGGAACAGCTTCCAAATATACTACAGATTGACTCACACAAATATAAATCCCTCAGTGTTCACAATTCCTTCCTGCAAACAATTAGGAAAACGCCTCATTGAGCAAAGATGCAAATAACAGTCTGCAGCACCTCCACCAGGTTGTGCCCTGGCTTGTGCTGAGCCTCCCTGACTGCCTCAGTTTCCCTCCTTCCCTGCCTTCCTGGCTTCTTCTCTGCCTGCTTGCCTGTCTCCATCCCTGATTCTCAGCCTCTATCCCTGTTTCCCTGCCTTTTTCTCTCTCTCCCTCCCTGCCTGCCTGGCTCCTTCCCTGCCACTCTGCCTCAATTCCTGCCTCCATCCCTGTCTGCCTCCCTCCTTCCCTGCCTCTTCACCTCCGTCTCTCCCTGCTTTGCCTCCCTGCCTGCTTCCCTGCCACCCTGTCTCAAATTCTGCCTCCATCCCTGCATCCCTGCCTCAACTCTTGCCTCCATGCGTACCCCTGTCTGCACTTCTGCCTCCATCCCTGCATCCCTGCCTCCTTCCCTGCCTCCTTCCCTGGATCCCTGCCTCCATCCCTGCACCCCTGCCTCTATCTCGGCACCCCTGCCTCAAATCCTGCCTCCATGTCTACCCCTGCCTGCAGCCCTGCCTCCATCCCTGCCTCTCTTCCTCCTTCCCTGCATCCCTGCCTCAAATCCTGCCTCCATGTCTACCCCTGCCTGCAGCCCTGCCTCCATCCCTGCCTCTCTGCCTCCTTCCCTGCATCCCTGCCTCAAATCCTGCCTCCATGTCTACCCCTGCCTTCACCTCTGCCTCCATCCCTGCATCCCTGCCTCTTTCCCAGCATACCTGCCTCCATCCCTGCCTCTCTTCCTCCCTCCCTGCACCCCTGCCTCCATCCCTGCACCCCTGCCTGCAGCCCTGCATCCCTGCCTCCATCCCTGCCTCCCTGCATCCTTCCCTGCCTCTCTGCCTCCATCCCTGCCTCCCTGCCCCCTTCCCTGGATCCCTGCCTCCATCCCTGCCTCTCTGCCTCCTTCCCTGCATCCCTGCCTCAAATCCTGCCTCCATGTCTACCTCTGCCTTCACCTCTGCCTCCATCCCTGCATCCCTGCCTCAAATCCTGCCTCCGTGTCTACCCCTGCCTTCACCTCTGCCTCCATCCCTGCATCCCTGCCTCTTTCCCAGCATACTTGCCTCCATCCCTGCCTCTCTTCCTCCCTCCCTGCACCCCTACCTCCATCCCTGCACCCCTGCCTGCAGCCCTGCATCCCTGCCTCCAACCCTGCACCCCTGCCTCCATCCCTGCCTCCATCCCTGCAGCCCTGCCTCCATCCCTGCCTCCCTGCATCCTTCCCTGCCTCTCTGCCTCCATCCCTGCCTCCCTGCCCCCTTCCCTGGATCCCTGCCTCCCTCCCTGCCTCTCTGCCCCCTTCCCAGTCTCCCAGTCTCTTTGCCCACCTCCCTCCCTGCCTCCCTCCCGTGCCGCAGCCCCAGCTGCACGCGGGCTGAGCTCTCCTCCAGCTGCAGCGGCGGCAGCAAGGTGAAGCGCCGGAGCTCTTCAGGGAGGGGAGAGCAAATTAAAGCTCACTGCAGGAAAGTTGTGCCCCTGGCACTGTGCTCATGCAACAGCTGCAGATACAACAACGATCATCTGACATTCTGACATATACGTTGAGCAAAGCAGCGAGCGAGCCAATGCCGACACAACCTCGCGCAGGGCTCCGAGTCCCAGCCTTGAGCAAAACAGGTGTATGACATCCTGTTGCCAGTCTTCAGAGGTTATGGCTACGAGGAGAGACATCTGAGAGAGGAGCAGATGAAAATAACAAAGAAGGTTAAGGCTCGGGTTGACAAGCTCATTGATAATATTTTAGATGGAACAGACCTGCACGTTGACTACAAATTGCTCCTAATGTCTCCCGTAGACTGCAGGCCCCAGTCGAAGTGAAAATGGGCTCATTCATTACTTCCTGCGAGCAAATTTCTGCAAAAAGGAACCACTGTGACCCAGAAACTCCAGATGTCCTTCGGGGCCCAGGCTGCAGAGCTGTCCTGGTGCCAGAGCAGCAGCATTATGTCGTGCGGCCTTCAGGCTTCCATGTAAATAAACAGCAGCAATGAAATCCTTTAGTAAATATTTTTGAATTTGGTGGAAAATCCTGTTGCAGCATTTTGCTTTTTAATGTTCTGAGACTAATTGATTATCTAATAGGAGGCAAGGACACTGCCAGGAAAGGCATTGCTCTCGTGTTAGCATCCAGGACGTGGCTCTTTGTGAAATTTCACTGGGAAAAAAAATTGCATTCAGAGAAGAATTTTAAATCCAGTCTTCTAAATTTTCACATTCTAGACATTATGGCCCAGAAACAGCACATGGGCTGCCATTCCTGGAAGTTCATTGCTTCAAGTCACATAGCTCCCTAGGCTAATCAGCCTTCACTAAGTTGCCTTATTTTGGGGAAAGAAAACACGTATTAAAGTGAGGCCATGTCTCCATAAAAGATGCTCGGAAGAGCACTGCTGGATATTAAAGTTAGCATCTGCTATTGTCTGGTTAACAATTGGCAATTACCATTAGTTTCCACTGTGGCTGATGGAGTCACAGATGGCTGATTGAGTCAAGTAAGTGCACTTATTCCTATGGAGGGGTGTGCTGTAGCAGGAAAATACTTACACTCCCATCACACGCAATCCAGGCAGAAAGTCATGAGGCAGCTTCCAAAAAGTCACTTCCAGCTTGTCTGGCCTGTTTGAGATAAATCCCAAAAGATGCTGTAAAGAAGGGCTGTAAAAAACATAAAAAATGGGATTCAAACTGCAGTCAGGGGTTAATACACACAGAGAAAATCAATTTATTGTGACCTGCAGAGGTACCACTGTCATTACAGGTAAAGCTGCTGGGAGAAATTTGGGTGGCTTCTGCTCTTTTTTAATAAAACTGGCTTGCTCTGCAGCACATAAAAAACATTCTGCTAATCACAATTTATCATGTTTAGTGGAAAAATCTTCACCACTTGGTTTGCATGTCCTTAATTAGAGATTTAATAAGTAGACAACTGTTTAAACACAGTCACTTTGCCCATTAACATCATGTACCTTGGTTTGATTTAACACCTACAACTGCTAATACATTGTGCCATTCCATAATGGGACTTTTATGCTTCTCATCATTCCGAGGAATTAAATTCAAATATGCCTTTCACATCTACATGCTGGAATTCTGAATTCTTGGTAGTTTTTACCTGGTGTCTGTTGCACTTTTCACCTGAGCAGATATTGAGATTTCTCACTGTTGTCATGGCTCAGGATGTCTTCAGCTGGAGGACTGAGACAGGATTTTATTGTGGGTTCTCCTTTCCCAACAGGAGCATCCCTAGCTTGCCCTATCCAGAACCAGTCCAACACCCACCCAGCACCTAAAAATATTTAAAAATACCCATTTAAATCCCTGGCATTGCCGATGGGAGCCAGGCACCTCTAATCCCCTGGCTTAAACCAGTGTTTGGTGTTCCCACCCCAGGTGGCACCACTGCTCCTGTTACTGTGAGATCCAAGCTTTGCCAACTTCTCCCATGCCAAGCACAGCCACTCACAATTCCTGTAGCATCAAATCCTGCTCTTATCCTCGCTGGAACACTTTGAGGATTATGATCAGTTTCTTTGAGCCAGCGCGAGAGGATCAGCTGAGCTTGGAACAACTGCAGACAGCACAGGAGAGGCAAACGAGGCTAAGGCCACCAACTGGCTCTTGACCATGTCAGGGGAGTTTGGATCAGGTCCTGAGTAAATCCTAGGTGTGTTTTGCTTTGAAAAACGGTTCCGAGATTAGTTTTCCAGTCCTATTACATCTTCAGAGACTGCAGACACTATTGGATGTGAAGATGTTCATAGCAGGGATTTGGAACTAGGTGATCTCTAAGGTCTCTTCCATCTCAAATCAATCTGTGATTATATGTGGAGATCTAGAAATTAAAAACAAAACAAACAAACAAAAAATCAAGTGGAACTCCTTTGTCGCTCTTATTTCTGACAAGCATTTTCAAACCACCCTTGCCAATCAGTTCTTAAAAAGCAGCATCGCCGTTTTCTGCTAAACTCTCTCCGGGGTGAGTTACAGCCCGCCTTGCACAGGGAGAGGATGGGACGAGGACACATCACACCCATGGCAGGGGCTGTGAGAAGCGATTTTGGTGCTCTTAGCTCAGTGCCTGGGCTCCTCGCAGCTCAGAAACGCCAGGTTTGGCAGCGAGCTCAGCGTTCGCCCGCGAGGCGTGCGGGGAGCGCGGCTGAGCCCTTCCTCCCTCGCCGCTGCCTCCCTGCCCTCCACACTTCATTCATTACCAAAAAAAAAAAAAAAGGGAGAAAACCCCCAAATCAGGCTCACTGTCGAGCTATCCCTCCCATTTCTGAGGACGACTGCCAAGCTTACACGCAGATGATTTTTCTTGGCATCTTTATTTTTCGATGATGTTTTTTCAATGCTTAGCATTAAGCTGAAATATTGTTTGCCAGGGATCACTGCCCATCAGGTGCTTTATTACAGATGAAATTAGATTTCTTTACAGTTGCACTGGAAGAGGAGAGAGGGATTATGTGAGTAGCTTTTTAAAACTGACAGTCATTTCAGCAAAGCAGGAAAAAACACACTGTCCCTCCCTGATAAAAATTGTTTCCCTTATCTCTCCCAAATTAAAATTTTATATATAAAAATAAATAAATAAATAAATAGGGGGGGGGGAACCAGTTCAACGTATTTACAGTACTGGAAATATATTTTTTCCAGCATGGATATTTTTATTCCTACCAGATTTAACCATCGGTTTGCTCCGTTTCACTCAGCGAGCAGCAGCCAAAACCCCACAGCTTTTTACAAGGGGATATTCCCAAGGAATAACTTCTCCATGGAGAAAAAAAAAAAAAAAAAAAAAAAAAAGGAAAGAAATAACACAACCCTAAAGGTAAGTTTTGGGAACATTTGGTGCCAGTGAGACAAAGCTCGTTGCCGCGGTGCCTGGCGCTGGCAGAATTCCACGCGATCCCGCCCGGTGCTCCGCTGTGCATCCTTCTCCTGCGCAGGGAAGGCACAATAAACCAGCCAACATTGGCTCCCACACAAAACATGTTAACTTCAGGACATGCCAGGCAGCTTCCCAACCCGTGTACGCTTTCAAAAGGGCAGATTTATTTTCAAAGGAAACTCCTTTTGCACGTTTCTCTCTGAAGCTGCTTTAAAAGGGTTTGGTGGGGTCTGGGTGGGGTTTTTTCTGAGGGAGGGGGGAGGTCAGAGATATTATTTTTGGCCTCTAATCCAGCAAAGAAACCTAAATTTTGCACCTGCATAACGCTAAAGGCAGAGGCTGGATAAAGCTGTAAATTGTTTAACAGCCAATCTGGAGAAGGAGCAGCGCTCAAAAACATAATACCTCTGGAAGGCTGGAGGCAAGATTCATTTAAACAGTTTTCACTGTCATCGATGTCACCAATTTGAAGCTTGTCTTGTTTACCGGATGAAGGTTTCACACTGTGTCAATGTTCTGCCAGGATTCGGCATTAAAATGAGCAGTTAGTACAAGTCAGCCATAAACATGGCAGATCTGTTAGACTGGCAGAAGCCACCGCGAGCTCCCTGGTGCAGCTTTTAAGCACTTGGCATGCTGCTAGCTCAAACTGGAGAGGGGGCTGTGAGCATCATTTGGGCCTGAGTGCAATGCACTTGAAATAATTACTTTAATCAGCAAAAGTTAATTACTTTAAATCATAAATTAATGGCGGAGCATTTGGCAGAGCCTGATGTGTGTGGCGAAGCTGTCAAGCAAAAATCACAGGTGAACCTGCGACCCTGTCTCAATATCACTGGATGAAAGAAAGGAGCTCACCTACTGTGCGTGCCACTTCTGCCACATTAAAAAGAACTCTTTGTAACAGGAGAACAGCCACCTTAAACTGTCACCTATAAAAAAGGGACTATAAACAAGCAGATTGCTGCTAAGCAGGTGCTGCTGGAGGAGTTGGCCCTTGATAATAATAAGATCTTAAAATGGCATCTGCCTTTATTTTATAGCACAATTGGAAAGATGGTTAAAAGTAATAAACCCAGCTGATATGTTTTATGAGTTAGTAGTTAGCAGTGTTTGTGGGGGAGGGATCCAAGATTTGGGGAGGGGGGGATGCTGAAGACTGGGAGCAGCTTGAAGGGGCGTTTAGGGGAAGGGAGAGGGCTCCACATCCCCAGCCCCACGCTCCTCAGGCTGCATTCCTTATTTCACCTGACAGCCACTTCCAGTTTGTGGCAGCACCACGGAAGAGCCCAGGAAAGCAATGAAAACCCTTCTGCAAACCCATCCTTTACACCTGCTCCTTAAGGAAGAGCCCACGCTTGGCCTGGTTGAGTTTTATGTCATTGTTTAGGGAGACAAGGTGTGGTTCAATAGAAAACATTTGGACAATTTACCCATTAAAAAATAATATAACAAACAGCTTCAAAATAAACAATGAACATTTTCAAAAATTTCTTAATGAAAAGAGGAAGTCAAGGCTATGTAGCCACCACACTGAGCTCTGAGATCATTGAATCAGTTCCTGAAATTCAGAAGAGAAGCAGAGCAGAGGATGTTTGGAGAACATTGAAGTTGGGAAAACCACCTACAGCATTTAGGAAAATAATACAAAGTTAAATAATGCCAAAAACGATTTGGTTTCTTTTGGGAGGAAGGGAGAATATTTGGACTTAAGGTCAGGAACATATTCATGTCTAGGACCATCTATGTGTTTAATACACTCATTAAATATTGATATAAATTCTAACACTTACATCAAATATAATTCATTCCCTAAATTAACTTTAATTAGAGAATCAGACTTTCCAAAGGAGGGAAAAAAGCTCTGGGTACCTCAATACTCTGAATTTTTTCAGGGTGATTCAGCAATCCCAGTTCCATGATGCCTGTTCATTAAGGGCACCTTGCTCAGAGTTGTCTATGACACCTAAGGAGAAAACAAAGGTGAGAAAGTGTTATGGATTTAATTCAATTCTATGAAGCATTTCCACAAAATACATCAGGATAGAATTTTCTTTTTTTTTTACTGGTACCTAAGAAAACCCCTTTATCTCCCATCCAACCTCCTCTCTCATCAAAAGCCACCAAAAGAGAAGAAGGAGTTTGCAGAGCATCTCTCAAATGTCCCCTGCCTCTGCCACGTGCTCTGAGTGCAGTCCTGATGACCTTGGATTAGAGAATTCCCACAGGGAAGATGTTCCAGACCCTCCAGTCATCCCTCCCATCACCAACCTTCACCCACTGCTCCTTGCAGAATTCCCAGGGCTTTGGGACACAGGGGGGGTCCTGCAGATTCACTGGGTGGACTTCACTGTATTTTAAAATATTGAGTTTTAAACTTTTACTTCATCTGGGAGTGACAATTTCCTAAATTTGTATAGGACTGCTGTTCTGCCTCTTTCTGGTGAGCCTCAAAAATATCGAGTCAGATATCCCAAAGCCTGCAACTGCTTTTTTTCCCCAAACAACCTCCTACTGCAATTTTGTCCCTCTCCAGTGCGGAAGAGGAGCCATCAGGAACTTCTGTTGCCAACAGCACTGTGGAAAATTGTTGATTTAGGCTGTGCTGAGGTTTGCTCTGCAGCTCAATAATTCACAAGTGTCCAAATGAGCTCTGCATTGACAGCATTATTGGTGCCCCTCCTAATCCTACAGAACACACCAAACTATAGAGCAGCATTTTGATTAAATTCCTCAACTTTCCATGATCCTAGATGCTGTTTTATGCATGACCTTGAATGCACATAACCAGAAATTTTCAATTCACAGAGACCTTCTCTTTGCAAAATATGGTAAGTGCATCAGGAGCGGGTGTCTAAGTAACAGCATCCAAAATTTAATCAAAGATTGCCTTGGACAACTGCAGAAAGTCAGGCTCTCCCTGACAGTGAGATAACTTGCCAGAATACTCATTGCAGAGGTTGCCAGAGAGGTGACTGAATACACAGGCTGAAATTACTTCCCTGGCCTTTCTTTTGTTCCACAGAGGTGCTAAAGTTTTTAATATTACAGTTTATTGTAGATGTCCTTTTAGTCCTCAGCACCTCGGGTCAGCTGTGGTGGATCCTGGGGTTGGGACCTCCAGTGGTGCTGAGGAGAAAACAACCCCTTAAACTCCCTGAAAAAAGGGTACCAAAGATTCCCACAAGCCCAGAGCAGGGAGGAAACTGCACCAACATGGGGAGCAAGGATTGGGGGTTTTTCCCCAGCAAAAACACAACAGGCCCTGGGGGACATTTATGAGGGAGTCTCTGCTTTTCCAGCATAAAATAATGAAGGAGAACCAGCTTTTCCACATAAAATAATGAAGGAAATGTGATTGTTTGACCAACTACAATTAAGTCATGGCAGCCCAGGTGAGCACCCTGGGTGCCACACTGAGCTCTGCCCCACGGCTGGTCTAGCCAGCACCTCCCTAAGAGCAGCAGATCCAGCTTTTCCATCTCCAGGACAATACAGCCTCGAAACACCAAGCTTAGTCTGGAAGGTGTTAGCAAATCCAAGGGAATTTGGATTTCTTTATGAGCTCCTCAACACATAAAACCACTCATGCTCTGCGAGAAGCTGCTCTGCTCATCTGGCACGGAGCTCCCGCAGGTTCAGCGTGCAAAACCCGCTTGGAACAATAAGCTGGAACTCAACAGTTTGTATTGTGAAACTCAAATATCTTCAATATTTACATCTGCTGGCCCCAAATCTCTGCTCTGCACCCCTTTTCCCAGGCCCTGTCCCTGGCAGGAGCTCAGCACACAGCGGCACTGATGTGCAGGGCCAGGCAGCTGCCAAAGCACGGAGAGACCCAGAGCATCAGAGCATGCAAACCTTCCAGCCAGCAGGCACCACCAGGAGCAGCAACCTGGAGGGACAGGGAGCATGGAGCTGTGCTCTTTCACAGTCATTCAGGGATGTTTCATCCACCTCTTTATCAGTATTCCACCCTAAACACTCACTGAAGCAACTGGATGCTAAGAAACGATGGACTTAACAGAGCATTCATTTTTTTTTTAATATTTTTTCGTCCTCAGCACCCAGGCTGTTTCAAATTAAAGAGAATCCGGCTTCAGGAGTCGGTGCTATTTTAATCATTCCAATGTGTCCAGTACGGGAGATGAACTCAAAAGGTGAATATTAAAAGTAGTTGTGGAATTCAGTCATTTCACGAATGAACACATAATAGCCAAAGGCAAAACCGGAAGGCAACTTCACTTCCAATCAGTGTTTTCATTTTATTGAAACCAGATTGGAATTCCTGGAAAGAAGCCTACATATCACATCTTTAATACTAATTTTCATATACTCCAGTAAAACTGTCAGGGTGAATCAGTTGTTGAAGAAAGCTTCCTGTATAATTTACAGATGTACCTCCCTGTAGCCTGCGATTCCGTCCTGAATCAGAAATGTGGTTTTGATCACGCTCGCACATTTCCTCTCACCTGTGCAGGTTTGCCTCGGCTCTAATTTGATTATTAAAATGGGATGTTTTATGGCAAAGCTGGTGATAAAAGCGAGCCAGCTGCTGCGTACCAGCCAGGCTTTCCTCACGTGGTGCTGCGCATCCCCACGCACACCCCGCAGAGGAGCTGCAGGTCTGAACACACACACACAGCCCCAGATCCATCCCCTCAGCGTGGCACAACCCTGGGAAACCAAACCACTCCGCCTGCTTGATGCAAACACCTCCCTAAAAGCCATCAAAGAATCGATAAGCGGCGTTTCCAGCGGGAGATAACTCCAGCCCTTGGATGGTGGCCCCAAGAGCCTTTCCTCCTAAGCCCCACCACAAACCCAGCTCTGTGTGTTTGAAGCGGGGGCCAGCAGGGCTGGGTGGCCACCAGCCACGGAGGCCGCTCCGTTTTGCACTGATAGCTGCTGGTTTTTGTTTCCCCACGAGCTGCCAGGCTGCCAAATCCTCCTGCCAAATCCCTTCCCTGCGAGCTCACATGAGAAAGGAGGGCAAAAACACTCGGGAGACCTTCCATATATTAATTCCCTCAAGTGCTGCATTATTCCCCCACTGGGAACCAGCAGTGGGATGCGGGGTTGTTGTAGGGTGGCTCCAGCTTTAGGAAGTGTCAGCACTTCCATTAAAGCTCCATTAATCTGGGGTTTGTAACTCATCTCTAAAAATTTGCTCAGGCTGCAGGAACTTGGCAAGCAAGGAGCGTGTTGTGGATTTTTGTTGTTATCCCCCCTCAGTTGTTAAAAAATCCATGGTTTGGCTGCTTCTGAAGCATCTTTTGACATGTGTATAAAATGTTTATTAGGTTTAGACATTTTTGGGCTTGTAAAACTCAAAATTATCTTCATTATTAAAAAATGAAATTTAAGGAAGCTGGAGGGCATCTCCAGAGACTTTGACACAAATCCTGATGAGGCCACATGTATAAATGAGAGTTTTCTTGTCCCAGACCTGTCTCCACCCATGTGCTTCACAAAACCAGGGCTCTTCACTGACACAGGGAAAATTCTTTGGGAAAAGTGAGGCAGCATCAGGTGCATTGGTGCAGCCATGGACAGGACGTGTTTCTGCATCCCAGCCTGCTCCACAATTGGGAAAAGAGCCCCCTAATCCCCTCCCCATATTCCAACATCACAGCATCCAGCCACAGGTGATAGAATAACCTGAGCAGAACATTGAAATCTGGTATTAAATATTGCAGTCTGTACATAAGCAATCTAATTGTGGGAGAGGGAGGACAGAAAGTGCAGGAAAATAGCTGAGGAGCCAGTGGTTCACCAGCCAAATATCACATACAAGGTGTTCCTTCAGCCAAATCCTCAATTTGGCTTTTTGGGGTGAAGATATGCTGTGTTCTGGCACTGGCAGTGGGGTGGTGGTGCCCTGGCATCCAACTCCCGGCTCCTCAAAACAGCAGGATGCTGAACAGCCCTGCCCCAAAATAAACCAGAATACACCCAATCCAACTTCTCTTTGCATTTGAATTTCTGTCAGCACCATCTATTTCAATCCTTGATGCTTTTTGGGTTTTGTCCCAAAGTATGGGATGATTTTCTCCTTTTCAGCATTAAAAAAAGTGCTTTAAAAATGCAGCAGCACAAGTGGGTTAATGCACGAGCCTCTCACCTCCAGAGATGTGGTTTCCAAGTCTGGTTGGGCTGTCACATCATGGGCTCAGGGCTCCCTGGCACGTCTGGCTGCAGCCATTCCATCACTGGGATGAAGGGATGGATCATCACAGGGCAAGGCTGCAGCACAAGGCAAGAAATGAGGTTAGGAATTTCATAAACTTGGAATTTCCCAGTTAGATTCAGCTCTTTCTCCAGCCAACAGCCAAATCCAGCAGCACCCATGTATTTAAAGCACATGGAAGTTGGGTGGAGGTGTTGTTTGCTTGACACCCTGATGGGATTGGGATTTTAAAAACCCACATTGAGGTCTGTTCAGTCAGCAAAGCGTGTAAACACACCCTGGGCTTCAAGGCTATGCTTAAAATTTTTGATATCTGATATATTTTAAATATTTATTGCTCATGTCGCATAATTAACTTTGAAAGGTGATGCTTTCAAGGATGCTGAGGCCCAGAGTGGTGCCTGCACCTGGAGTTTGGGGTGCTGTGGAAGAAGAAACTCTCCGAGCACCAAGGGAGCATCACTGCACTCCCAGCCAATAACAATATTCCATAAATCCCTCTGCAGCTCTTCCCTGCAGGTTGGGATGAGAGTCCCAGCAGGATCCAGCCCTCCCTATGGAATGGGAAAAGAAAAAAATAAGAAGATATTGTTTATTTCTGCTGTGACAGAAGAAAACTGAGAATTTTTAACATCCCCAGACAATTATCAGGCTTGTCTCTCATTTCCTGATTCTGCCTTTTCCCAAACTCAGCCTTACAGATTGATCCCAAGGGATTGCTTCCTCTAGAGTCCTCCAGACATTCCTCTAGAGTTACTCCTTGAAAACTCCAACCCAAACCCTCATTTTCCTACTCGTGTTTCTAATTTAAATATCCCCATGTCTAGCCTGCATCAACCATACACATCCTTATTCTGCATTACTGCCATCCCTCTGAACAGCTCTTCTCCAGGATTTTCAGACCAGCATGAGTGGAAAATTGGCCTTTCCAGCAACTCTTTTTTTCCAGTGTTGCAGCAACATCAAATTTGAGCAGCTCTCAGTGAATGGATAGAAATTAAAATTAAAATTATAGTAAATGAGAAAAAAACCCATCAAACCCAAATCCTTCAAAAGGCGCAGACCTGGAAATTTGCCTTAAACAAGGAAAAGGGTAAACACTGATTTAGCTGTCTGTTAAATGCAACTGTAAGTATTTTGCTTCCCAAATTTGCCATTGAAATCTGTCAGATTTCTCTGTGTTTGGCCTCTTTTCATACTTTTCCCTCAGTTCCCACAGCAGATCCCATCACTTCCCAACAGCAAAGGGTGGGTGGATGGTCCCTCCAACCTCATAGGACAACTCCTTCCTTTTTGGTTTTGCTGAACTATATCATAGATTCAAAAATGTCACAACTGATTTCAAAAGATGAAGATTTTTTATCTCTGCCTCCCTTAAAATTTGCACAAGGTGATTTCAAACTTTTAAACCTTTTTTCTGTGAGTGATACTGAGTTATCAGTGACCACAATCCCCTGGGGAAGGCAGAGACATCTCCAGCAGCAATCCAAGGGCATTGGGTGAGCACAGCCCTGAGCACCTTCTCTAACCAGAATAAAAGAAGAAACAAGATTATTCCTGTGTAATAATATGGAAAATACAGAAAACTTCAGAAGTTTAGCACAAATCTCTAATCCACAAGCATTCACATCAGCGCTTCCTGCAGCATTCTCAGTTCATGGAACCCTAAAAAAGGAACCCAAACCCAGGAGGGACCAAGAAACGCTTTGAGGAATGAGAGCCCAAGGTTCCATTTGAGCACCAAAGTTCATAAAAGGGCGAAAAGGATGGATCCTGGGAAGCAATTTTTTTTGTAGTCCTTGGGCATAAAGCAGAGATAAATCTTGGGATCCTAAGTACAAACTGAGGACTCCCCTTTCCTGGCAGAACACCAAACCAGCAGGTCTGTAACTTCCAGCATCATTTCATCACTGTGGAAACCTGGATTCCACCAGATGAGGCTTCCTGCTGAAACAGTTGGCATTTTCTTGGAGGCTCTGGAAGCAGAACCAAAACCCTCTTCAGTGTGGACAGGAGGACTGGGGAAGGTGGGGAAGGAAGCAAACAAGAATTTCTTACTTAAAGCCTTGTTCCAAGCGCAGAGTCAGATTTTCTTACCTGAATTTTGGAGAAGCAGCAACTCCCATTCCTTCTGCTTTCCTGGGAGACAAAGAGGACTCTGCTCAAGGAGTGGATGTTGGTGCTGCAGGTTTGCCAGGATGTGGCAGGGACGGTCCTCCTGCTCCAGCTCAGTCCCAGCCTTGCCTCAGAAGGTGATTCCTCACTCACCAGGGAAAGGTGACTGAAGGATGCCCAGTGCCTTCCCCAGGGAATGATTTGGAGGGCTCTCCCCAGCGGGACTGATCCATTGGGATGAAGGGATGTGCGTGAGCCTGACAGCATCTCCCAGCTGGTCACACTTGCAGGATTCCTTTTCTTAAGGACTGAGAAGCTTTGGCAGGCAGCGGTGCCCATAAAATCCCTGTTACACAGGGCAGGGAAATGGGAGGGACACGCTGCCACCTTCACCGTGCCCTTCAGTGTAAATCACAAACCTCAAGAGCTGCTTCTTCAAATTCCAACTGGTTTTTCTCCCTTCATTTTGATTTCCAGTGCCTCAAGCAAATGAGCCTGGGGCTGGCAGCGAGCATTGTGCCTTTTGGAGCAGGATGAGGAAAGCCTTTGTCCTGGCTCTGGAGGGCAGCCAGAGCAGAGGCCTCTGCATGGAAAGACATGTGCCTGGAGAAGGCAATATTTTGTCATATTTTCCCCCTTTTGGTTAGTGTCCAATATCACATCTAGGGTCACCTGGTGCAGACAATGAAAAATAAAATCTCACAAACACTGGGAATAGTTACAGAAGGCCAGAAAGAAAAACAGGGGGGGAAAAAAATCAATTTTCCAAAAATAAAACCTTTCTCAAAAAGTGTATCCAAACAGCCAGCACTCAGCACTGTGAATAAAATTATCAGACCCAATAAATATTTTATGCTGCCATTCTAATTGCCAAAAAAAGAAGTTAATTTCTGAAGCAAAGTTTCTCTTTTTTTCATCTTTATTTTTAAACCCTTAACATAATGACTGAATGCCTAATACGAACTTGATAAATTTTTTAAAGCTTTCTTTGAAAAAAAAAAAAAAAAGAGAAGAAGAATTCAAAGCTGAACTTGAGCAGGAGACCACAGGGAAGTGTCTAATGTTTAGTCGGACGCCTGGCACAGCCCCGCTCCGGCCGGTGCCAGCATTGCATTCTGACAGAACAAGTGTTGCATGAGATGTGAAGGATGACTCCGGTCTGCCGAAAAACCCTGGAGCAGGTGTTCCTCATCCTCATTTGCAACGGAGCATGGCCCCTGGCTCAGTGAGCTGGAGCAAATGCGCTGGCAGGCCCCATCATGTACCTGCGTGCTGAGATGCACTAATGATAATGGATGCAGGCCTATTAACCAGCCCATTTGTAATGGCACACAACGCTGATTGCTCGGGGAGTGAGTCAGCGCCTTTCCAAGGGGAGCGGGGCATGCCGGGAACCCATGATCCTCTGAGCATCCCTCCTGCTCGCCCGGGCCCAGGGCTCTGTTAGTCTTTATTTAATGATACAAATGAATACATGATCTGCTACATGATTATACACCGAGATAAGGCGCCGTGGGCAGCGCTGGGGCCGCGGCCTGGCGCCGCATCCGCGTGGGTTTGAGCGGTTGCTTGGTTGGGCTGGGCTTAATCTGGGAAGAACCAACTCCACGGAAGAGTCAAGGGTCCAACAAGCACGCCTAAGCTTGGGGATTTGCAGAAAGCTGCTGCTGATCTTTGAGTGAATATTTTGGTGCATCTAGGGAAAAACGTTCTGCTCGGCGTCTACCCTTCATTGCCCAGCTTTCCTTGGGAGGGAAAATCCTCCAAGAATCACCTCTAAAAACAAACACTGGGGCTTAATCGAGGTTTGTGTTGTTCCTAAATAACTCCTCTGATGCGTTTTATAGAAACGACTCTTGCTGAAGCCAGTTCCCCGCTTGTGGAATAATGGGGGAGCTCAGAATGGATGCTCCTGTAAAAAGCACTTGTTAATAAATATATCACATTACTTGTAGGTACTCGATTCCAGGGCCAGCTTAGTTAAACAGGCCCTGTCAGGCCAGAATATTGCAATCAGCAGAATACACTGTAATTATTATTGTAAACTCAAGGTCTGGATTTACTGTGTTCTTGGCAAACCCCAATAAGCTGCTTACATTGCTGGTGCTGCAGCAGCTCTTTGGATTCCTCTGCAAAATGTGCAAAAGGGCTCTTTTGTTAATTTTTTTTTTTTTTTTTTGCAAAATAGGTGGTTTGGTTGCCAATCTGGTCCAGCAGGCAAATCTCTCCAATTATTTTCCTTAATAAAATGCCCAGCAGACAACACATGGAAATTTATGAGAAAGATCAGCTCTTACCTGAAGTTGTAACAACCACTTTGTATAAGTGCAGCTCCCTGTGCAATGCTTCACAAATGAAGCTGCGTAAGCAGGAAAAAAAAAAAGACAATTTGTGCACATGAATTCCTGCATCAAAATTATCTGGCCCATTCTGGTGGCTTTACACCACTCCAATAATGCAAACAACTAGAAATAAAGCTTAAAAGTCGATTTAATTAATTATTTGAGTATTTTTATATCTAAAAGAAATTATATCCCATCAGCCAGATTGGATCCAACATTCCTAATTTTTTTCTGCTTTTCCCTTGGCAGTCAAAGATTTGAGTTTGAATGACCATTCAGCCAAAAAAGAAAAATACCACCTAATATAAAAGAGGTATAAACACATCACACATTCGCAGTGGTCAGGTAAAAGGCCACAAATAAATGTCCACATAGATATAAGCAAGAGAAGATCATATTATGAGAAATTGGGTCTGCTGACCCAGGAAATATCCCCTCTGTAGAGTTCATAAAGAATGTGAGAAGAACTTGGCTATTAAATGCAACATCCCAATATTTCCAATTATCCGTATAAAATTTTGCTGCTCTGATTTTGCCTTTGCTCAACTTGCTGCTTTAAAAACCAAACTTGGCAACCCAGTCCCCCACCCCCAAGTCCTCACAACCCCCTTTGCTGGCAGCCATCAAAGGGGCTGGAATTTCTCTATATGTATTGTACAGTATATTTCAAAGGAATTTTTCTGCCATGCACAGTATATCAATACTCAATGTGGGAGTAATTTAACTTCTTAATTTATTGCAGCAGTAACAGCATTTTCAAACTGGTCATAAAATATTCTTGTACTCTTCTAATCTAGGTTTTCAATGTTCTATAATGGGAATTCTATGAATAATATTGGGAAGTGAGAGATATTTTATACGGTATCTCTAAGGGAACAGTGTTATTGCATAAAAGTTAGGTGACATGGGAGAGACTGATAGAGGTGGTGTTTAAAAAAAAATTTACCCTTCAGGATTTGTCACATGAATAATAATGATTTAGTGACATTTTTCCTTCCTAAAAATCAAATCTGCTCCAAGACAGGGTTACAAAAATATGTTCTAATTATGGATGGCTCTGAAGCATAGAGAGCAAGCACAGCAAGTATCAGCTATCTAATGGCCACTGTGAACGAGCCAAATACCCTCTCCTGTCCATTTTTGAATATATTCTGATTATTTTTGGTATCTTGCTATTATGAAGACCCCAGTGAAGATCAAGGTCCTGCTGTAGGACATCCCTCAAAGACAACAGGCACCTGCTGGAAGGATATGCACTCACCACCCAGTGCAGAGAGGAGAGAGGAGGGAGAAGAGTTGAGAGTGGAGAGGGAAGAGAAGAGAGGAGAGGAGGAAGAGGAGAGTGGAGAAAGGAGAGGAGAGGGAAAAGAGAATAGAGGAGAGAAAGGATCACTCTCCTCCTCTCCCAGGCAGGGCTGGAGCTGCATATCCCCAGACCATAAAGGAGGGTCTGCAATGATCCAGGCACAAAATCTCTCAAATCTGCCTTTTAGGAAGCAAGATGAAGGTGCTTTCTAGCCACAGGATGGAATATTAGAGGTGTCCTTCCAGGGAGGGCTGTGTGGATGCTCAGAGGTCCTGGCACCGGGGTGCTGCAGCACTTCCAGCAGCTGTTTTTTGAATTTCCTTCCAAGGATTTTTGTCCTCTGATACTCCCTAGGGGCCAACAACAGCCTGTCTCACACCTATTTGATTGGCACACAATTTTGTTTTGGCTGCAAAGGGAACTTTGTCCTTGCCCTAAATCAATGCTGAGCCCCGAGCTTTCCTGCTCTGCAGAGGCAGGGTGGGCAGTGCTCCAGAGGGCTGGGGGGTGGCACTGCCCCCTCTCCCCATCCATACCCACTGCCAGGAGCTCCAGCCTCGAGGCAGCACCCTGGGCTGCTCCACCCTGCACACCCAGAGCCCAGTTTGTCCATGAAATCTTCCCTTCCTTGCATTCCTGGAGCAGCAGGTTTCCCCTTATTGTGCTTTCTGTTCTCCAGCACTCCTGGTGAAATTTATTGTTGTAAAGCGCCCTGAGCACACTGGCAGGGAAAGACAATTACCCAGCATTTCCAGTCTCAGAGAAGTGTAATTGTGATATATCTGTGTGCTACCTTCCAACACAGTCCTGTGGGCTGGGTCTCATCTTTCCAATTCCACACAGGTGTCTTGATGCCCCCTGTCCTGTTATCCCTGCAGGTGTGGGCTCTGTCCAGGCTCCTGAAATCCAGAATAATCTTTCCATGGTCAGGCAGGAGTCAGGGACCTGGGATTGAGGCACAAAGTGCAACGCAGGAACCACTATCATCAGTATTTCTACTCATTGTAGTATTATTCAAGTCACACCATTTAAATGAGAGCTTTTGCTGAACCTTGTCTTTGGTGTAAAATTAGAGGATTCTGGGTGATTTTTGGTGGAAATGCTTTCCTGGGAAGCATCCACTCATTGAACCCAAAGCACAAAGAACTCAACAACACAGTGAACCAGTCCCTGCCCAGTTTTCCTGAGCCATAATTTTTGGATAGGGACCCAAAATGAGCCAAACCCAGCAAGGTCAGGATGTCAGGACAGAGTCACCATCCCAGGGCACATCCCTCTCAAAGCCACATGAGGGGACCATGTGTTTGGAGCAGATTGCTGTGGTCAGCTCCTCAGCAGCTTTTGTGGTCTGCACCACAAGATCTAAAATCAGGGATGAACCAGCAGCTTCTTCCCAGCTTACCCTGATGGTAGAGGAAGCAATTTTTGGGATCTTACTGATCCTGGAGCTTAGGGAATGAGCATTTCCATGGCAGATAATGTGGCTTTAAAGGCCTCAAAATAGAAGTGCATGAAATGCTGTCTCAAAATACATAATTTCCCCCATTTTTGTGTTTTTATTTACTGCCATTTGGGCATTTTTTGGACACAGTTTAGTGATGGAGTTGGCAGTGCTGGGATAACAGCTGGACTCAGCGATCTTAGAGGGCTTCTCCAACCTAAACAATTCTGTGGTTCCAGGATTAAACAGAATTGCACAAGGATCCCGTGGGATTGGCCATCCTGGACTGGTCCAAAGGTCCATCTCAGCCCCCAGAGGCCCCACCCAGGGAGGGCTGGAAGAGTTGTCAGCAGGGAGCAAGTTTCCTACAGCTGTGCTCTCAGTTCCTGGAGATCTGAGTAACAAACTCAAAACCAGTAACTTTTGGCCCAGCTCTGAATTCCAACATTTTCTTTTGCCCTGTCCCCATACAGGAGCCACCTTTGACCCTCCTTACAGCCTCCTTCTATACCTGCAGGTGTAAATATCCTATATATTCTTTTCAAATAATTTTCCCCAATATTTCTTCATATAATTAATATTTTTTTCCCCCTTTGACACTGCTGCTGAGCCCTGACTGCACACGAGTGCTTGTATACCAATGCCCAAGACCAGGCTTGACTATCCCTAAGCTGATCTCTCCATTCCCTATAATCATTAATTATTTTACACAAGAAATGCCAAGCAGCTGGAAGCTTGGGAAGAATCAGTTATGAGCAGACTTGAGAAGGATACAGGGTGGATGCAAAGGGCAGGTGGCAGAAATCCCACATATTTTCACCATCACAGAGCTTCACATCAATCCAGCATTTTTTTTTGCAGGACCCAAAGCACGCCTGCTGCTTGGTCTGAGACATGAAGGATCTCGTGTCTGCTTTTATGTGTGTTAGCCCTGTGAATTCTCCTAACTGTGAGCACAGCTGGGCTTTAGTTCCCTCTAAAGCTGACCAAAGGCAGCAGGATTTCCAGCAGCACTTCCATGGCTTTGCTCATGTGTGCACCCAGACTTGTGCACGTACACATATGGAAATTTTTCCACCAAAAAAAATGTTTCCAGGTAAAAAGAAGCCTCTGAGGTTACCAACAGTGCAGGTTAATTGACATTTTTTCAGTGTCACTGCTTGTGCCTTCTGGTATAGATAAGGCTGAGAGGAATAATAATTTCCCTGCTTGGCTACCCATTTCCAGAGCTGATGGTCAGTGGCAAAACATCTGGAGCTCAGTGAGAGCTCCCTTGAAAAATTAAGAAAACTCCGGAATTCTAAGAGTTTCAGCAGTATGCTTCAAACAACACTTTAAGCTCAAATAAATTACTTTTCGGACAAAGCAAAACAAAAACACTTTTGCAAGACAAAAACATTTTCCTGGACTGTGTCCAAGCTTTGCATTTGCCAAAATTTGAAGTTATGCCCGAGGGAGAGTAGAGTACCTTTGGCACATCTGCTGAAATGAGGAGAACTGTGTCTCTGGCTATGGTGAAGGAGCAGGAATGTAGCAACTTAAGCCTGCTTTTTGGGGTCAGGAAGCACAGAAGAAGTGATGAAAAACAGCCCAAAGCAAGAGGAGAGCGATTTAGTTTCTCTTCCATGAGGCCGCCTCAGCAGCTCGGGTGGGGAGGAGGAGGGGGAAGGAAAAGAGGAGAAAGCTGAAAAAAAAAAGAATTAACAAAAACTGAGGGTGGCTTGGCTGGCGTGTTTGGGGTTTGTTTTTTTGGTTTTTTTTTCCCTTTCCCATCTGCAATGGCTTTTGTAGAGATATCAAAATCAAGAAGAGAGAAATCGGATCAAAGAGCCCGAGCGGCTTCGCTGGTAGCAGCAAACACCATTGGCACCTCTCCTTAGGTAGACCAAGCACCACACGGCTCCTCGCTATTGTTAAGGCAGGATTTTCCTTGAAGTCCAGCTAATCCATTAAGGGAGCA